>NW_013666339.1:77791-85274 GCF_000517525.1 Limulus polyphemus | reverse complement strand
CGAACTTCAACGGTGGAAAACTCAGTGTGTGTGGCAAAGGACAAAGCTAGCTAGCTCCCGGTGACTCGTACCTGCATCTACTCGTAATTACCTCCCTCATCGTGAACCTTCGACAAGATATTGTTACGACAGCGGAAGTCACGTGACACTGGTGACACGTGATGAATTTCTCGAATGATCGGGGAGTGTACTCGAGATGTCCCCTTCAATAGTATATAAGCCTGGCAGAGAAAGCCTGCGGCAATGAATAAAGAGAGTTCCGGGTAATTTACGATTCTGTTTCGAGCTAGTATGTGAAATTATCGAGATAGTGAATCGCTGTGATTTATAGCGTGTATTATAAAAGTAGTTAAGTTTAAAGTGACGAGAAACATACCGATTGTGAAATTACTGTGTGCTAAAAGTTTGTACCGAGGAAGAATAAACTGGTTTAATAAAGAAGGGACTTATATCGCTGAAGTTCCTCGGAAAGAATTTATACCGAAAATTAACAAACAATGAGTGATTGGCATGAGTGATTTAATGTTCACTATGTTAAACTCTTTTGTTGGTGTTTTGTCATGCTGTTGAGTCACTTTCATGTGTATTGAATGTGTGATTCAAATTATGATAACTACAACACATTACTTATAGTTATACATATTATAACATAATGTTTTGGGATAACAAGGGACATATTGGTCCACCTAGGCTGTCCCATCCTATAAAATAAACTAAAACTATTAAATAACGGGAAAAGAACTCAAATTAAGCCCATAATAGCATCCATATAGTTCTCAAGCTTTCTTTCAGATTCACTTAAATTTACTGCCTCCACAACATCGGTAGGCTATCTGTTTCTAAAGAGAAACCATGCACCTTGTTAAAAAATAAAACTGTATAAAAATGTATATTTGTGTCCCCTGGTAAAACTATGTTTACTTTAAAAAGAATTTCTAGACTTTAAGAAGTTAGAAATAAGTATCAACAAATGTTCAGCCATATGGAAAATATCAATGCATATAAGTTGTTTATAAGATGGCCCTTGATCGCTAATAAATTGTGCTATTTTGTGATTTTATAGCTAAAACAATCACTTTGTACCTGCTTTGCTAATCAAAACCGACTGTTCATCTGACATCTTTATCTCACACTTAATTTAAATAACAATTAATACACGACTTTAGACATATTAAATGAACAAATAATAAAAGCAATATATGTAAGTCAAGTATTATGATAAAAAGGCTGTTGTCAGTCAAATTAAAACCAGGTATTATAATATAAAAGTCATACTTTAGTCTGTTAGTGTTAGTTAAATTAAATTAAAATAAGTCTTGCAAACTAAAGATACTTGATGGGCCAAAATAAACTTAATATGACAAAATATTCGTTCAACTTATACCCACAATCCATTTAGTAGCCTATTTTTTAAAGCCTGAATCATTGAAATTTGAATGCAATGGAAAACTTACAACCTGACTTGGAAGCTTATCAGGTTAATAAGAATTTTCATACCATGGTAATGGTACTAATGTTTATTTACTTATTTCAGATTACAACAAAGATTAATCCAAATAAAAGGAACTACTCACTCTCCCAAACTTATAAAACCTAACTTACATAAATTGACCAAGAAATACCGTTTGCAGAAAAATTTACTTTTAGTTATTTTTCAGACATAAAAGACTGTTTAGTGTAGGTAGTATTATTGATTAATTTATTTTGTGTTTTTAATTCACTGATGTCGAGGCTATCGAACATTATGTTTGCAATTCTTTGATGTCAAAGCTATTGATATTTCTAGAAGACCTAAGTTACAGACGTATAAATAGCTGCGACCAGACGAGCAGGAAGAGAGTAAAAGTAAAGTCACATGAAAGAGAAGTTTGGTCAGAGAAAAGTTAAAAAACGTAAATTTAACTGTTGTTGGAGTGAATGGCCTAATGGTTGGTATGTGAGAGTGAGATTAACAGTTTGAAAGAGATGAGGAGAATAATTTTTATCGTCAAAGGGTGTTCTAAACTAATTGAATCCGACAAAAGGGAGACGATTATGGGAAGTTTAGGATACAACTACGGTAACTCACGTGACCAGCATAAGTGAATTATACACGGATACTATTGCGATAGAAATAGTTCAGCTTGCCAACTGAATTCTAAAGCAATTGAATTGGCCTAAGTGGATTTTTGACAAGAAGAGAACTGTATAGTGTTTAAGATACAACTCTGATCTCCATAGTGTAAATAATTTTGAACATACGTTTAACTTGTTTCGAATATATACATTATTTTAAAAACAAGTGGAGTGCATGCTGTTCGTTTATTGTCGAATTTATCACTAACAAGTCACAAACACCTACTGTAAGAGAATCCTTAACCCAACATACCCATATACTTAAATTATTATTATATATATATACTACTATAAAGTAGTTTCCGACAGTAATCAACAATTACTCAAAATACTAAAATTGTGACAGTGACAGTAGGTCAATACAAACATGCAAAATAAACATATGTATGGTAAATACATACACTCTTAAAAGTGAAAATTATCGCATTGTGACAGTATTAAAATGGTCTACATATTGATTCCTTGACACTAGGTCTCACAAAGGTAAATAAACGATATGATATTATGTTGTTATAATCATATTATAGTAATTTGTTGATTAGTGAAATTGCAGAGTGCAATTGATTCATTGTCGCCCATGTATAGGGTATTTCGAAATTATTAAACCTGTAAATGGTCAAACAGCTCTATTTAAATGTTTCTGTAATTCTATGGCATTAAAAAAGTATTTCTTAAATCCAAACTGGTTTACAAAATTTGAATGTTGAAAGAAGAAAAAATTTAATTCTTATCTGTCAGCTAGAAAACCGGCATGTACGAGATCCATTTGACCCTAAGCTCAAAAAGAGCCTAGAGCCAAACGTAATTGGGGGTGTTCAGAAACTTATGTTTATCTTCACCCTGCTCAATATCTAAGGCTTAATTGATTAGCTAATGATACTAACTATGCTTAATACACTATATCTAACTTGGTGATGATATATTAGCTCAAAAAGGAAGATGAAAGGTGACAAGAAAAACTGAATCAAAACCGCGAGGTGACACCTTTGGGCAAAACATGATTAGTGGGAGATAGCACAAATATGAGTGGGGACCAATTGATTCAAACACCCTAAATTTTGTTGCAGAAGAAATACAGAAGTACTCCAGTTTCACTACCCGGACGCCAAAAAGTCTATCCTGTCCAAGATGGCCACAAATATCAGTCACTGTACTATCACAATTTTGAACCATCATTTGTGGATCAATCAACCCACTACAGTTCAAATCAACGAAAAATAAATATAACAAAAATATAGCCCAGGATTTTTTCACTAAGATTCATCGCAACTATGTACAGGTCTCGAAGCTTGTGTATAAATGTGACTTACATTTTACACATTCAATCAGTTTCAACTTATTTCTTATTAATTAACATATTTCTTTTTATACTTTATTTTGCCAAAGGAAGCAGTCATAACTTCCGACTATGAATAAATAACATGGCAAAAACAAACAAAGATTTATCAGTGACCTAGGACCTCACCTTTCAAAACAGTCACCATTACCTTCGTTAGGTTAGGTATCATATTTTTGTAAACAATAGTCTTCTTTTGAGATCAGTTTATATCTAGTAAACATTTATATAGAATATAGGTTTTTAACAAATATTTATTTCACTAGTGACTGCTTGTATGTGACAAAATTAACAATAATATTCAATAAAATAAGGATTTGCATCACCTGAATAGTTTGACATCATCATATTCACTAAACCTAACTAAACTTACCTGACGTCTTGTTTTAAAAAGAAAATTCTGTAGTTTTGAAACATAAAATTTAACATTTTAAAACATTTTCAGGAAAAATAAACTATAAAAATTATTAGATGTGTGTGGTTTGTTCCTAAGTATCGCAAACTTTGCATTAAAATCGTTTGTTTACATCTATTGGAGTTTCGGGTAGTCAATATGCAGACAAATAAAAAAATTACTGCTAAAATCACTTTACGACAAAACTGCTCCAATTTCACTTTTGCTAGCATTTGTATCCTGCAGGCATGGGTTATTTTGTTTCAAGATATGCTAACACTGGAGCTTCTATTAAATAACATTTTAATGACTGAAATGCATTTTAATTTATTCAGGGGAGACAACAGTGAAGCTGATTTAGGGAAATTGGCTATGAATTGTCAGAAATAATATGCAAGTCCTAGGTAGCTGAAGACCTCTCGCTTTGTCATGGATTGTAGCCAATATTTTACCACTGTGATCTTTACAAAGTCCATTCAGACTTTCCCATTCGAACCTAGGTGTTCCCTTCTTTCTTTTGACATTTACTACTGATGATAACCAAGAACGTTTTGAGTGCTGTATGATCCCATCCTTCAACATCTGTTGTATTTCAGTACTGATGATACCCTACATAGTGGTTGTTTTATCATATGCACGTCACTTACATGTAAGTAAAGTTACTGTTGCCAGATTCAAATGGTCATCTGGTCCTACAAACACACTGGTGTATTCAACCAGCAGATTACTGACTTCCTGTCACTGTATTGAATACTGATTGCTTGTAAAATTATTAACCAACGATCGTTCTCGTGGAAAGACTGAATAGCCGAGTATCCCTAATTAAAGACTGACATCAGAAGAGTACCAACACTCAGACAGATAAATATTTCAGCAAGTGTAAACTACTTTCTATACAAGAAACAACATATTTCATGCATTGGATCCATCACTGCACAAGATGATTACAGCACAATACAGTCCACATTACACCATGGAACATCACTTGTACATTTAGAGGTACAGTACATCCCTCCTCAGTATACATTTATACAATCCATGGTTCATGGGTCTGATCTAGCTGGCATTAAATATTTTCTTTTGTGAAAATTAATTTCATCTATTCAACAGGCAAAACTCATTGATACTTTTGAATTTTGGTACCTGATGATGACAAAACCTTGTCGAAACGTTGTACATTTGCTGTTATGTTAAACTTATATTAAAGTTTTCTTCATTACCCATTCAAGCCGTCTCCAGCCATCATTGACACTTTTTGCTGTAGGTCCAACCCAAAATACCAATATTCGAACCAGGATCAGAGATAACTATCTTTGTCCTGTGGATGATATTACCTATATGTACTTGGAGATATCCTTCTCCATTCGTACTTAGCCAATTACCATTTAACAGAACAAAGTAAATATCAAGTGCCTAGAGTGATGGGTTCAATCACTCAGAGTGCCTTATACACTGCAAGGGCAACCAGGTTATGGTATCAACCAGAAAATCGACCTCAATGAGCTTGACTGACCTCCAAACTTTTTGATATAAATTGACCAGTGAACCCTCATATCAGTGGCAAAAGTCTATCTGGGCTTCATTAATTTTCTTGAGCTGAAACAGTAACAGTCATGGTTTCCCTATTACCCCTCCTGCACCTTCTAAGCAGTTCGATAAAATGGACAGTTTAGTGTATTTTGTTGTGGTACAAGACATGGACAGTTCACTTTATAGTGTCCTACCAATCCACAACCACAGACATCATGGGAGTCCTTAGGAGGTGAATGGGAAAAACATTGCAATGGTGCCTGTGGCAGGGTAGCCCCCATGATTAGACGTCTTTGGCAGATCCGTTTGGCTGAGGTACAAACACTATAGTGGTCATTGTGGGCTTCTTCTTCTCTTGCAACTTGTTCAAAGTTACCAATTTGAACTCAAGTCACCACAGATACTGCCACCATTAAGGTGTAGATATTTCTAACACTCAAGAAATACTGCATTGTTTTTCTTGGCAGTCCCTCTACGAGGGTATCCTTACAACGTGCTGATGCTATAAAGGAACATGCCTTTCCATGTAGGCAAAACAAATCATTTAAATAAGAGGTGAAATTCATAGAGGGACGTTTCTCACTGCCTTGAGCTCAACACATGATAGATATTTGTTTTTATCGCTAAAGTGAAATGTTGGCTCAACTTGGTTATGACTGTTTTCTGGTTACTGAACTTCTTCTCAAGTACTGAATCATGTCAAATGCTGGTTTGTCAAGACTTGTTGCATCACCTATTCTTGATTGGATTTATTCCACATAGTGATTTGCTTGAAATGTTAAATGAAATAGTCCAGGTTTTTCTTGGTTGTGCCCTGAAATACTAGATAAGAAATATGCTTCATCTCGATTATAGGAACCTGTGTTCATGAAAACAAGACATTTCTAGAGGTATCTCAGCCAACACCAGACTGAGATACCGTCTATGTCAGGGGAACAGAGTGGTGTTGGAGCTCATGGACCTTCAAGTTTGTACAAATGCTTGGTCCCTGTTTCTGGGTGTCAGAATAAAAAACTGCTGTGGGAAACTCGTCTTCAAATTCTGCACTAATCCAAGATTCTTCATGCCTATTGTGGTTCTAAACACATACCTCCATCTCAGAAAAGCTTTTCTCTGATCTAGGAATATCATCTTCATCCAATATATATTTGCAGTTTTCACAGTAGCAAGACAGTTCCAACTAGTGAATTTTATCCACCATAGATGACATTGCCCAACGTTTGGGTTGGACTAACTTGATTGATGCTAGTCTGAGTGAGATATAGAGACCCCCCACTTAGAATCTCAACCCTGCAAGTCACCACATTGACCCTCAGTCATCTTTTCTTTCTGTGAGCCAAGGAAATATAGAGGTAGAATCTGTTCAGCAGTTCTGAAGACCCAAGATTGTGGTTCTTCTGACTCAGTTTGTAGCTAGCCTGAGATAATAGATATGGCCTTTGCAGCATCCACCAAAGGCTAATGTTCAGGAAAGAACTTCTCTTAGACCTTGTTGCTTTATGGATTTCAGTCTACCCTCAACATTAAACTTCTTGTACATAAGTCCTTTGTCTGAAAAATACCACTTCCAAGTTTTACTGAAGTACAAAACCTAGAGTACAAAGAAGCACAGAAACACACACTTGTCAAATAAAAAAAAACTTAGCAAAAAGGAATCTTGTGGCTATGACACCAAAATTTCATATTACTAACTTACTCTGTGATATTCACAGGTACAGTGATTTACCTTTTGAGTTGTAACTGCAACATAAAAAAAAGACCAAAATATATATTATGGAGTTAAAGCTGAAAATCTGTTAAAGTACTAGGTCATCAAGAAATTAATGTCGCATTTTGGAACACTTTCATAACCACCCCCCAAAAAACGTACATCATGTATAATAGTTAAATGAACCACCTAAACGTCATGTTAGTGTAGCCTATATAATGTGTAAAGTTTTGTATACTCTAATCCCTTATAGTGATGGCACATGAGGAGACACACAAATTTGGCATGTAATGCTGTTTGAATACAATAAGGGAAACAACGCCCCTGTAGCCACAAAGAATATCAAAGAAGTTTATGGATATGTTTTCAACGTTCGTAAGTGTCAATGATGGTTCAGCAA
>NW_013666339.1:43340-76939 GCF_000517525.1 Limulus polyphemus | reverse complement strand
CCGAGTGATTTCTTTAATCAGGGTATTAACAACCAGATTTTAAGATGGAAAATCATCATTGATAAGAATGGCGACTATTTCATTTAATAGATGTTTTGTTTTGATAAATAAGTTGTTCGGGTTTTTTCATCTAAAAAAAAAAAAGCGACATTAACTTCTTGATGACCTAATAATATGAAGCCTTATTTCTAACAAGAAACTTTAGAATACTGATGAGTGCACTAAATCTTGGAGTGTTTCTAGAAATAGATTATGTTCGGGACTGAGAAAGTATGAAGTTATATGCAAAAAAAACCAACAATTTCATCCTTTTCTGACAGTAGATGCAAGATCAAAACTGGGTCTCCAAGGACATCAACTGTGAGAAAGCCAAAAACTATACAAAAAAGTACCCACTCTGACTGTGTGTAACTAGCACACAAAATAATGGCTACTCTTCAAGTTGGATTTGATTTATTTGAAAGTTCACATGCACTCTAAAAGTGCATACATCTGATTTTTTTTAAATTCTAAGATAACCTTATATTTATCTTTCTAAATTACTAGAGGAATAAAACATGGTGATTTTTCAAGAATCACTGTGTCTTCAAGGAAGGAACAAGCAAAAAGGTCAAGCAGAACAGCTTTCTTGGGCTAGTATCATTGATATAGTGAAGAAAATTATGAGAGTGGTATTGTATCTTTTTTGTTGTTGTCATTGGAAAATTTAATATTTTTTAATGCTGCCAAAGATAAGTAATACAAGATATCCCCATGAAGATCACACTTTACAATATTTTACAATGTAAGCTAAATGTTGTAATTTGAGTTCATAATAACAATAAATGTTAATAATTATGCTAAAACTATCTAAACTTCATGTTGAATTTTGAATAATGAATTCTTTGTTGTATATTTTTAAAGTTTGTGAAAGATTTAGTATGTTTCACAGAATACAAACTAGATTAAGTGCAGAATATAACATACTCAAATGAATTGTTTTCCAAGAAACAGTTGAATAAATGAGTAGAAATAAGGCTTTTATGATGTAGAAATGACCTACTTAAATAAGACAGGACCACGAGAGTAATCGAGGACAAGGTAAAAAAGTTATGAGGTGTTGTATTAAAATAATGATCTTAGCAAGTTCATTTAACCATTGAAAACTGTAACAGAGCAATCTGCACAGTTTCATTATGTTTTGGAAACAATATCACATTGGTAAACATATAAAAGTAAAAGTTTATGTAAAACACATAATATAAAAGGTAACCAAATAATCCATAAATATGATTACTTACAAAAAGAAGAGTAACTGTTAAGAAACAAATAGGAGAGCCATCATACATGAAGCTTGTGCACACTAATGAAAGAATGTCATGAATAGTTGATAAAACAAGCTTATCTCCTTCAGAATCTATTAGAAGGTCTGGCATTAAAACACAAAAAAAATTAAAGAACTTTGCATTAAAAATATTACATATTGAAGAATCTCAGACAGAAGATGGTTTGGAAAAGTAAGCACAGTATTAGAATCATTTGGTTTTAGACCAAGGTGTAAGAACATGGGTTCTATATATAGACATTTTGTAATTTCTTGAGATGTTGAACTAAAAACATTCACAATACCAGTAGGCCATAAAAAGAAAAACCTCATACAAAATCTGTTGAATAATAAAGATCCTCACTGTGCATCTGCCTTAAAATATGGTAAACCAGAGAGCATATATAATGACAGGCAATAGTTGAAGAAATATGGTTCTTTCTTAATTGTTCAGATACATTACTATTGTAGAGTTATTATAGTGGAAAGATGTCAAAATAATGTTCAGTGATTAAAAATAAAGTTTTTTCAGAAATATATTGCTTCAGTCTCAGTACAACAATATGGATTCAAGATACTTCTTTACTCAAAACAGACCAAGATTTGTCTCACCACATCAAAGAAGCAAGTGTGAACAAAAAGTTTTAATATTGTACTAACAAGCAATTGAGATCTTGAAAATGTAATCACATAAGACCACTAACACGTCAAAAACACGTTAAAAAATTCAAAGAGAAATGATGAAACAGCCAAAATGGTAAAGATATTGTATACATGTGAACATTTCAGAATTAATCTAATAGCTTAGCATTTACAGCAGTTTCATTTTAATAAGAAATTCATTTATTTGATCAAAGTTTCAAAACTACGTGAAATATGAGATGAAGATAGTCTGTCATACTTATAAATCATATGAAAAGCTAGCTGTTTTGAAATATAGAAATTAGTTTTATTGGTTTATCAGCATAAAGGTTGTTTTCTTCAAATCTGAATAATGTGATAATTTTATATCAATATATAAAAAATAATTATTTTGTTCTGACTATAATGTACCCTAATAAGTTTCAATTTCATTACCTGATATTAACACAGACAAGACTTAATTTTCCACATAAATATATACACAAAAGTTTATTAAATTTTTACTCAAACATATTACTTACAACAAACTATTAAAAGAGAAAAAAATTACATCTATTTTTTGGTACCAGTGTAAGATTCAGTTCAACTCAAAATGTTATCATCATTTTGAGCAAGAAGCAAAAAAAAAGTTAAGAAGGGTAATCTTAATCCTATTTTGACCTAAGCATTCCAGCTTGCATGTTAAATTTCCATTAAAAATGGATTTTTTTTATGTTTATGGTAATTACGTTTTTTAACACCAGGGGTAGTTTTCTTTTATAAGGTTTTCAATTTAACAGTTTCAAGATGAAAAGCTTGTAAAAGAACAGTTTTTTAGGTAGAGCAATGTTTCTAAGACATTTTATCTACTCACTGTGTGGACTTTCACAAATCATCCACAAAAAGAAAGTTACATAAAAATACTACAACAAAAACTTTACTGGCTTGCATTAATGAAAACTAAAATTTTTGTTTTCAAACATATATACTGATATTTTTAGTAAGATGGCAGCTGGGAAACTTAAGACACACAGAAGATTGTTAAGATTAAGAATTGATATATGAAGTGGAATGCAGTTTTAAGATTTATTTCTTTGGAGTTACATAAACTTAAAATATACATACAATAATTAGAGAAACTTGATTCAACTGTGGTTCCTAACATAATAAAATGGTGGCTAGAAAGAATATTGAAAATTTTACTCCTAGAATTCATTCTGTTGCCAAATGTTATGATATACTGAGAAATAAAATTATTTCTTAAGAAAAAAAACTTGTTTTTTGTTCTTATTTTATTTACTTAGTATAATAAAGTTACTTTTATAGCAAAATGGAAGGGTCATCCTTTATTTTTGCCTAACTTTATTTTGGCAACAGTGCATGAGCCCAAGTTCATTTTCAAATAATATAACTATGTTATCACTAAGGCCTTAGATAATTAATGATAGATTTTTTTTGTAGCTGTAAATTCTGACAATTATCAAAGTAAAACAAAATAACATTTAATCAGTAATTTATAAATTCATGAATACCTATTACATTATTTATTCAAATAATGGCACTGCATGAAGAAGTGCTAATGACCATGAAAAATTACATACTTAAATGAAAACACCAAAACTGATTTTCAAAAAGCTTAAGTCCACCAAATCTGAACTATACATACTCAAATTCAAACTGATTTTGAGAGGAATTAATTGCTCCAAACCTGACCTTTGCATGTTCAAATTCAAACTGATTTTGAGATGAATTAATTGCACCTAACCTTAGCTGTACATGCTCAGATTCTAACCTATTTTGAGAATATTTAAATGCACCAAACCCGAGCTATACTGAGCAGTACATGCTCTCAAGATTTAAATGCACTAAACCTCAGCTATACATGCTCAAATTAGAAAAAATTCAAAGTGAGACACAAATAGTATCTTTCCAGGTATAGCTATTACAGAACTGATTGAAGTCTAGCATTAAAAGCAGATCATATAAAAATGACTAGGTATTGAAGGGACAAGATTTGCATTTCACCTCATTCAGTAGTTTTGTCTGTTAAAAGTAGTAATAATTACAAGCAAGATTCATTTTAATTCAATTATGTTTTTCAGAATTTCATACAAACTTAATAAAGATTTAATAACCACAAAATAAATTTCAGATCTTACTCTTACAAAAAAAATCATATATATATTTCTCGTAAATAAACTTTGTTGTATTATGTTAAAGCAACAATTATGTGGGTTTCTTTTACAGTATGATTAAACAGAAAATATATCCATAGCATTGTAGTTTTAAAAAAAACAAACAATTAGTTAATAATTTAAAAAATATATCCTTTTAATAGCCACATGATACTAAAAAACATTAAAAAACTGATCTTTATAATATGAAACCACAATGCCAGTAATTTTCTAAATGAGTGTATCATGTTACTGAGTTTAACAATTTTATCATATACACTCAACACCCATCCATATTTTACCTGTTCTATTTACATTACTTTAAAATATTTCCCCTGACACTTTCAAGTGAAAAACTAGGCTTAATAAAAAGAGAATTTCACAACATATTGGCTGCAAGCTGGATTATGAAATTTGTTTACGATTTAAAAAAAAATGAATTTTTCAAATATAGTCACTACTGCCAATAATAATGTTTTATATCCACATATTATGTTTATTAATTTAATTCTAATATTTAGAAGCACTGAAAATAATCAGTGTCTTATATATACATACATATTGTTAAGACTCAGATTATTTTCACAGCATAATGCAGATTATAGAAATTGTGATTAATTTTCCATGAAATTGCATAGTTAAGAGGAGTAATTATGAAATAGCAGCAATACCAGAATAATCAAAACTGTAATATCTATAATATTTATAGGATATAACAAATTTAATTCAACAACAAATTGAATAACAAGCTCTTCATAAAGTTCAAATTTATCTTTGTTTTGCACATCATGGGAATAAATGCCTTTTAATTAATATATTTGGAACAATGTATATTATACCCTAACACATGCAAGTCTTACATTTTATGTTGATTGAAGAAGAATTAGTATTTTTGAAGGAATGAGACTTGATTTGTGTTATTGATGTCAGGATATATGACAAAGTATACATAATACATTCATAGTGAAATCAATTCCCACCTTTGAAAAAATACTAATAAATGCTGACATTAACATTTTCTCAAAATTCTCAAGTCTTAGTTTTGAAAATCAAAACACCATGTATATGACAGCAGGTTACTTTGTCTTTTATGAATTAAAATTTTAGTGAACCTTTTTTTTCAATACTTTTTTTTCTCAGTTAATATATAGGTTTCTTTGGTTAATTCAATCACATGTTGGATAGAGTTTTAAGATTTAACATCAGAACATCAAAGGTATGGATGGAAGAAATCTAAAAGTGGTCTACCAGAACTGAGACATATTTTTCTTTAATGTGACTGGATGCTACACCATTCATGTTATCCAGTGAAACATTGTGCCACTCTCCAGGTTGACCACCTACATGAACAAATGTAATTATATGGTACTGTTAATGTTGGTTTTTATATATATTATATATTTTACACAGAAAAAAATGAAATATTCAAACTTTTATGAGATAAAACTTTAACAAACTGAATGAGGGAGAAAAAATATGGTATAATTATTCAAAACATTTCACATAAAAAATTAACAGGTTGATAATTTTTTTGGAGTTGAAATTCTTTTAAAACATTCTAAAAAATCCCTAAGAGATATGATTTGAAGCAGAGATTTAATAATTAAATAATGCAGAACAATGTGCCAAAAACCAATCAAGTATACTTTGATTTTAAATATGACAAAGTTTTAAAGCTTAATAAGTGGAAAGGTTTAACTGATGAATGAACCTTTTCCACACAGGAAGGGTATCATTGACATCTCTTGATTTCTTTTCTTCTTACAGTAGAAATATTTAATCAAATTGCATGAACCTTAGTAAAACTTACTACTTAATATCTAGTTCCAGCATGAAAAAAAATCATATAATTTGATTTACTTTTTCTATCATTTTTTTACAGTGTCAAATTTCCAAAATTTTCAAGAGAGTGTTTTGAATTTCTATTTTATATATACAATCAATGTCAAATTGATTAACATTCTTTAATATATTTCTTTTTATATATCATTTTGCCAGTTTTAGTAATCATTGCTTCTGACTATAAATCATTAAAAATCCAGTGAAACCTGACAGATTTACCAGTGACCTATGACATGACCTGTCACAATGCTATCAGTTTCTCACAATATTCTTAGTCAAGATTAACTTTTATCTAATAATTATAGTTTATCTTCAATGAATGATAAGTCCTTTCACTGATCTATGTTGTCTGAATATGATAAGCTTAACAATAATATTGAACAGATAAAACTTGACTCACATTTGAGTCATCCAAATGTTCTGCTGTTACATATGATACACACTAAACCTAACTAGCTTTACATAGAAGAGTGGTGGGCAGAGCACAGATAGCCCATTGTGTAGCTTTGTGCTTAATTACAAACAAACAATATATAGAAGAAAATTTACATGGCTCTCAAAGAGACATAACTTAACACAAAAAAATTTTACAGAAAAAAAACAAATACATCTAAAGAAACTATAAAAAATCCCATATCTGTGGTTTATTCCTAAGTCTTCTAAACTTCTCATTAATTTCTATTGGTCTTCTCTGCAGGAGCTATATGTAATCACTTTTCCACAAAAGAACAAATTACTCATTCACCACCCTATTCATTTTACATTGTTATAAATAGTCTATAATCTATTATATTTAATGGTACCTATGTTTTGCCTGCAGCTATTTTCAAAGTAAAGTTTCATTAGTAGTTTTAAAAATCACATGCTGTGATATCATAAAGGGATATGAATGAGAGGCTTTACAAATAAAATCAGAGAAAGGGAAGGCAAATCACATCTGAAACAAACAGTTGAGAATTATATTCTGAAGAGATGATTGTTTCTATGTAAATCTAAATATATGATTTGTGTTTGGCAGAACAATTATAAAAAAACTGATAAGTCCATTGATTATGGATAAAACTCTTCAGAACTTTGTAAGTTTGGAAATATTAAAATTATAAAAAACAGCAAAAATAAACTCTAAAATACTTTTTTAGTGAAAAATTATTGAAATAATGGAATTATTATTTTTGCTTAAAGTTTGAACTTTGATAAGCAAGCTTGCACTCAACATCTGAAAGGTGTTCATTGGTCTGGATAGGGTTACTACTTATGATTATTATTGAAAAATATCTTGAAATATATAATAAAGGACAGAAAATATCATCTAGCATGCCATAAATGTAAAAACAGGTTACATTATGTAGGTATATACGTATATATATGTGTCTAATCTAGTAATCCATTAAGCTTAAAATTTAAAGTACCACTACATAAAAGGACATTTCTAAACTAAAATTATTTTACAATATCATTACTTGAGCTCAAGGGTAACTATAAATACAGGTTGAAAATCTAATGAAATGTCACTACGCTTCAAAAATCTGCCAAAAAGGTCATTTTATATTTTAAAGTTCAATTACTATATGTAACAATACACTCATGGCATTAGATTTAAAACTGTAGCTAAATTCATTTATATAAATGCAATGATGTTAATTAGCATCAGATTTGTTGCTAAGATTTCTAATGTTAAACTATAACTTATTTATTCAGAAAAATATTATAAGGACACTTACTGCCAGGTGTGTCACTAGACTTGAGAGCAAATGACCAACTGTCTGGATTAACTGAAGCACAGTGAGGTAGCCTCAACTCAACAGGAATGTTAAACTTTAATCCATGAGGTCCACACATAACCAATGGACTAAGCAACATTTCTCCTGTAATTCATAATAACAAGTAGTATAAGTAAAATGAGTAAGTTACAATCAAGTAATTAATTTCAGTTAAATCTAACCTTCAATCTTTTTTTCTTAACTATATCTAGGCCACAAGGGAGAGACATAAATGTAGTAGGAACAAGAATGTGACTGATTATGTAAGTAGTTAAAACTCCTATCACAAAACCTATTGACACATGAAATACCATGCTATCTTGTTATTACTATTTCTAATATAATCTTGCCATTTGTATTTATTTCTCAATGTTTTCTTGATTACATGTGATTATTTGTAGTATATAAACATACCATGCATTTTCTCCCATCTTATTTTACTGTAGTGTTATTCAAAATTTGTCAGTTGTTCTGGTATGTGTAGTTTTTACGTAACACATGTTGCTTTTGTTCTAGCTGTTTTTTTGTACTTTGTCATTCTCTTGAGATAACATGTGGTTGCCAGTGGAAGTATGGCTCTAATGCTGTACATTGTGTAAGAAAGTCATCAGCAGTGTCCTTCAACAGTAGGTCAGTTGATACCTCAAAGTTACAATCTGTCTTAAGTTTGAGTGAGAATGACCAGTCACGTAGGTTTAAACAGTATGGTAGATGATCTCAGTCAAGTCAGTCAGATAGAAGTTCTCTCTCATCCGGTTAAAACAACTGTGTTGCCAAATAATCAAATACACACATAGTGTTTGTATTATAATATATAATGTGATATAATAATTATTGGGATTTTATGTGTTAAATTGTGTCAATTTTCTTTATTTTATTCTTGCAAGCTGAGTTATTCAGAGAAATTCAAAACCACTTTGTATTAATCATCTTCTTGAATCTCCTGTTATTTACTGGACCTATCCCATTGTTCAAAGAAAAATCATTTGGCTTGAATCATACAAATGGAAAGTAATTCTACAATAAAATTCAATATGCAAGCAAATAAGTAATTACATAAAGTACTTTTTTCAATTAATTCTTTTGCAAGTTAGTCTGAATGAACAGCAACATTTATGAATTTAGCTAGAGCTTTTGTAATTATCAAGCATTTTTGTATTAACTGTTCTGTGTGTGATTCTAGAGTGTAATATCCAGGGTTTATAGGGTGTGGCTCCAGGTTAAGGTATGAGTCTTTGTAATTAAAAAAATAAAACTTGGGAAGTTCACCCAGATAAAATAGTTTATTTTTAATAGTTAAAACAAACTTTTTTTAAACTTTCTATCTGTCAAAGAGTGTGAACTTGTAGTAATTTCTGATCTCGCTGCAATTACTATTTTGCTGCTTTGTGACGTTTAGAATTTTTTATAACACACACACAGTAAATTCAATTTCTAGTTACAATTACTAGCTTATAAAAGTTTTTGTTTTTAGATACATGTGTCATCTCTTAGCTGACAATGAACAACAGATATTTCTCACGAGAGTTTGCAGAAAATAATGTATTAGAAACCATATAAATAAATAAAAATGATTTAAACAGAAAAGGATATGATTTATTTTAGACAGAAGCAAGATATATCAAAATAAGGAAAATAAAAAAACAACAATAAAACAACTGAGTAGTTATAACTAGCATCTATTTTGCTATACTTGATGAGATAATTCTTGGAATGTTGTTTAGATACAGCAAGTAGTATACAAATGTTGTTTAAAAACTAGGACAGAAATGTTTGAAAATTTTCATCAGTATTTCAGCTAGGGAAACAAATATCAAACATTAATAAACTTCTCCATCTTTACAAAATCTTTGAAGATAATATACACCTAAACACAAAAACTTAAGTCTTACAAATTCTTGGAAAACAAACTAAACAATATAATTAAATTCTGACAGTTAAATCCATTTTCTTTTCTTAGTACTGAAACAAACACCTAACAATAGAAACCTTTCATAGGTCCTAAATATTCATCTTAATATTAATGAACATGTTAAAAATCAATAAATCAAAATTTGGCCATGTATTGTTTTTCAATTATGATATTGATTTTATCCCTTGATTCTAACTATATCAAAGTTCTTCTTAATCACCCCTAAAATCATAGTGGCTCATGTTCATTTCCTAGGAAATTCATTCAAGATATCGATTACATAGTAATACTAAAACTCTTACTCAAATGAGTTAATGTTAAACAAAATAATGAGAGTGGACACACGTGTAAAACAAGATGAACAATCTTTATTAATATATGCAACACAAACAGAGTGTGTGTACTTGCAATGTACTTATGTCAGGCTGTCACTTCTACTAGTCTACCAGGTGTTTTCAACATCAGCTCATCTACCCAGACTGTTAAATGAAAGGTTTCTTAGCTTCAAAAAGAAACTTTGGATTTACCCAGCACAATATCTGATATCACTTGACTGGTCATTCTCATTAAAAATAGGTGAGACCATAACCTCTAGATATCACCTGTACAACAATTGAAGGACACTGCTGTCAACATCCTAACACAAGGTTGCACAGATGGTTAAAGGTATTACCAACTTTGAGAATAACAAAGGAAAAAGATAACTTGAAACAAGGTCAATTTAATGGTTTTATTGATCACATGTTATATGAAATCTGCACATATTCAGAACAACAAATAAATAAAAAAACTATTATAATACTACACATAGTATATTCATATACCACACTACTATAAATTTTTTATTTGATTTGTATTATTTTAACAACATTATAAACATTCTTAAAATATGTTGAAGCAATAATTTGGATTTCATGAGAATTACCTAAATCATTTACCTGAAAATTAACATTCAGAAATGGCTGTTAAGATGTTGCTATAGTGGTTTACTGAGTATGAAATTGTCAAAATAAGTCGGTGCACACAAAGTTCTTAAGAATTCATACTTATCACAAAGTATTTTGATAAAAGTTACATTTTAAACAATGATCCTGATGAAAACTTCTGATGAGGGTTGAAAGTTAGCTTCAGTAAAAAACAACTGGTAGCAAGATATCAAAAATGGTGTAACCTATTTTTTATTAAAGTATTTTTTAATCTTATATCACAGCATGTGGTTATTCAACTTTTCAGGGTTCCAGATAAATACATTCTGTAATTTCAGATGCATGTGTGTAAAATATTTACTTGGTTATCTTATGATAATTTGGAGTTGAACTATTTTCTGTTGTTTTTATTAAAACCATTTCTGCACCTGACTCTTAAGTACCCTTGATATACATAACAAACTTGGTACTTCAAATGTTAAAAAAGGAAGGACAACTAGCATGTTAAATTAAAGAAAATAATTTCAGTCCTATTATACCTTTTGTTTTGTTTGACTCCTTTATACCATAGATAAGCTTTAGTCACATTGCAAACTGCATAAAGTTTCTGATAATCAAGCTAAATTTAGTTTTCTAGCTAACACAAAAATTTACAAACCTTTCTCTTTGTCCAAAGGAGGTAGCATACTTGTGTCCTGGCAAACTTTAAAGTAAATTTCCTGGTCACTTCCTTTAGGTAATGCTCCTGGTGGAATGACAATTTGAACTCCAGTCTCCTCTGACATTAGAGTTCCTCCAGTGTGATTGAAAATTCCTCTTGCTGTAGCAACAACTCTATGGTTGCTATCCACAGAGTCAGAAGACAATGGTCTGATGGTAAAGCATAAATACATATAGTTTACCTACTTAGATTTAATGTAGAAATTTGGGTTTGATTAGAAAAGTTATTTTTTTATGCATATGGAATCAAACCAAAAAAATGTAATGTAACCAATTAGTGCAAAAGCTTCCTAATTCTCAGCAAATTAGTTTGATGACAAGCTGAGCATTAAATAGTGATACTGTACATTTTCCAACATGCAGTTTGCCATCAATATAGTATAACTACTGTAATGAATTTATTATTATGTATTTATTTTTAATATGAACGTTGTTTGGATTGAATTTGTATTTAGAAATAGGCATGACTTATCAGATATGTGTTGCGTATAATAAATTTATGATATATTTATTTTAATGTCAACATTTGTTTCGAATAAGTTTATATTTGAGGGCGTGTATAGCTTACTGTCTTAGTTATGTATGGCAAAATCCCCGCCAATTCTTCAAGACTGTAGAACATTCGTGAAAAAGAATCAGAAATATACATCGATTTCCGTATCCAGTCTTATGAGAAGGTTCTAGAAAGTGTGTTTCACCTATAAAAGCAGCAAGGCATCACACCAAAAAACAACAGACAAAAGAGAACAAACAACAGAGAGGCCTATTATGAAACTGTTGTTGCTATAAACTGTGATTTCGTTAACCCCAACAACTGGAAAATATACGACATTTGACCAGGAGCCGTTATAAATTCAGAAAGTCATTGAATTCCCATCAAACATTAATATCTCCCCAAAAATATTACTACTTTTTCAACGAACACTAGTGATTTTGGTGAAAATATTATCTTATTTCAACAGTCCAACAATTCAGTGCCTGACAAAGCTAGCTAGCTTCGTGCCAAATTCTATTCTACATACACCTCGCTGGATATGAAGGAGACTCTGAACTAGTAAGATGATTTTAGGCTATTTGTAAGTTACTGAAATTTCTGTCTATAAAACTTTGTTTGTAATAATTAATGGTTGCTATTGTAGTTTATAGTGTTGTATATATATATATATATATATATATACTGTATATTAAAGCTTATTTGTGTCAAAACTAAAAATGGTGTGAATCAATCTTGTTGGCGAATAGTGTAAATTAAATAAAATACCAGCATATTTCTAAACCTAAATCCAAGGTACGTCTCAACTATTAAAAGTTAAATTATTTAATGCAGCCTTGAATTGTTTCAAATTCTCAATACGTAACACTACCGACACAAAAACAAAAAGATCAATCATTCTCACCTTAAACTATTGTTCAACATTAGCAATTAATGTAATATTGTAATATTTCAATTGTCTACATTCAAACAAACAAGTATGATCACTATATATACCTTCCAGAGGAGTTGGACATAACATTTGATTTAAGAAATAAAGTGAAAAGACTAATTTTTGATACAACTGTATCAAATTGAGTGCACTAATTCAAAAACTACCTGTAAAATAACTCACCCTGAAAGTTCAAATGGTGAAAGATTTAACTTTTGAGTCCCTGTGGGTGAGGATGAATCTGATTTTTTGTACAGTTCAAATGCACTACCACGGTTTTCTCTGTTGGAGAGATCCAGAAGGCCAGGAGGAGGGGATGAAGAGGCATGATGTTCTTGAGAGTATGCCATCTCATATTTATAAGGGTTACTGGCAGAGCCATGTGGAATGTTTTGATATGGTCCAGTGCCATTCATCAAAGTTGAAGTATATGAAGATGGCATAGTTATACTATCATTTCTAGATTTCATGTGGGATTGTAAACCAAGATGATAATCATAGTCTAAACTGTTTCCTTGTTTTGAGCTATACCTGACATCTTTTTCTAGGTCCCTTCTCATGGGAGGTGGATGAAAGTGGTTATTTCTGTATGACTGCTCTCGCATTAGTGGTGGAGGAGGCCGGGGTGGGGGTGGAGGCTCAATTCCTGAATAGGAACGGGTGTGGTAGAACCCAGGAACTGAGCCATGCCCTGACCCATCTTGACTGTTGTATTTCCTATGATAGAAGTTTTCCTGAGATGTTTTTTTTCTGATCCCATCTGTTAGAAGGTCATCTTGCCTCCATAGTCTGTTTTGATAATGTGCTGGCTTAGGGGGAGGAATGGGTCTACTACTAGGTGTTCTGCAAAAGAAATAATGCAATATTACAGTGAATAAAGTTAATAATCAATTATTTTTCTTGGGCTTGTATTTTTGAAATTATCTAGAAATAGAGATAACAAAATTAATATTAATAAACTTACAGCTGGATTGCTATACAGAAAGGAAAATCATAGTGTAAAAATACACTTGATGGGTGATACACATTATTACTAAAATACTGCAGCAAACTGTAAGCTTAGGACGGTAAATACTATTTTTTAAAAAGTTTACTAATTTTCTATTTCATCTATTACTAGTTACTGCAAACCAGATTAAAAAATAAATCAGAGCAATGTTCTCAGAATAATTAACACCAAATACATAAGAGTATGAACAATGTGAAAGAAAACAGGACATTCTGGTTATTTAGCAAAATATTGAGTTACATACATATATGTATTTATACACTCCAAAAGCGAACTTTCAAGGATATAAGTATTATTTGCATTGTACAACTGGTGGCAGTTTTAACTGGCCTGCCAACCACCAGGCAAACTGAAAATAAATAAACAAAAAATTAAGTTACAAATCAAGATAATTTTTAGTGTCTTAACTTTTAGACTTATTTCTTTAATGTTTGTTACCTATTACTGTATTACTCTGGTGCTTAATATCAGTGATCTTGAGTAAAAGCCATTTTTCACACATACATAATGTGAGCCCCTGAAATTACACTCAAAATACTATGTGACTTGCCACTAGCACAAAATAGGACAACCCTAATCTATTTATTTAATGTTTGTTACCTATTACTTTATTACTCTGGTGTTTAATACCAATAAACTTGAATAAAATCATGAATATATATATATTTTTTAAAGGTAACTGGTGTTAGGGCCCATGAAACCACTATGTAACCTGCCACTAGCATTAAATTGGACAACCTAGATCTGTATATTGAATATGAAGAGAAGACTGTTTTTTGATAGATAAAAAGAAAAAACTTTTTAGTTTCATCCAACAAAAACCTTCATTTAACTATTTACTGAATGAGGTTTGGTTATTTTCCTCATTGGTCTAAAAACTATTCTCATATACCTCTAGATTTAAATATTCTATTTTAACATACTAAGCCTTAGAAAGATGGTCAGTAATAAGATATATCTTTGAGAGTACTCTTTTCAGATTTTACTTTGGAGGTAACAAATCATTGTCTTCCCCTGTCGTACCTGTTTTAGAAATATTCTTCCATACTGCAAAAATGTAACTTGTAATAAAATAACACTTATAATCAGAAAGTCAACACAAAATGAAACATATTAAAAAATAAATTCCAACATATGGAGAAATAATAAGAAACAGAAACATTTGAAAGATATGCTTTACATGTATGTCTCTCATCACATTTATCTAAAACAAAATTTTTTTTACTAAAAATAGGGGATTGTGGCTTCCAATTCCTAAATCTAAGTAAACAGGACCGTGTAAAGTTATAAGTCAATTTCAACTAACACAATGATTTAGATTTTCTTATTTTTTTGCTAATTATCATCTTACCTGGAA
Organism: Limulus polyphemus; assembly: GCF_000517525.1. NCBI lineage: Eukaryota > Metazoa > Arthropoda > Merostomata > Xiphosura > Limulidae > Limulus > Limulus polyphemus. The sequence continues at coordinate 61,891 of NW_013666339.1, read as the reverse complement.
CCAAAATTTGCAGGTTTAGGAGGTGGAGATGGAGGTTTTTTCTCTTCTAATATACTGAAATATCAAATGAACAACATGATAACCAATACACATTCATCTATACATTGATAAAACATAATAAAGATTTGAAATGAATAACTAAAAATACAAACCGAGTTAGAAAGTGTGTACATTATATTAAAGCAACCTCACAAAAGGAGATGAAGTTTACTTTAGTTAGTGCTTTTATCATTAAAATCCTTGCTGAGCAAGTGAGTGAGGAGGTAAATCATAATTTTGTGATTTCAAGATGGTAAAACAAAACTAATATAAAACAGTAAATAAGTGTAAAAATTATATAATCATGTGATTTAACATGAACAAAAAAGTTAGAAATTGGGATAAAGGGGGGACTGAAAAAAAAAAAAAGAAGGTTAAAATCATTTCTGTGATAGTATTTTGTTTTCTGTGTGAGAATAATGAATGATCTAAAAGGTTACTGGCAGGAACATTTACGTACATTAAAAGACTTAGTGGAGTATTATCAAATAAAAACATTAGTCTCCACAATGTGAAAGTACGAGATCTAGAAAATATATTCCCTTTCAGTTTAATCAAAACACTAAACAACACAGATATGAAGGTTAGTAAAGTTAATATTTTTACAATAATTAAAAGAAAAGTTAGAAATGTAAATAGAAACATATTTTGAGAAATAACATCTTACCCATGCCTGGGATTAACCTGAGAATGTCTGCCAGAATCCATCTCTATATTTCTGGTATTAGACTGTGTTGAGCTTTTGGTAAAATGATGATGATCATGAAGAGAATGGACATTTTGATTGGTAGTTAAGACAAATTGCTCACTTGTTCTAACAGGCTCCTTAATTTAAAAAAAATAAATAAAAAGTTGTCTTAGCTACTTATTTTACAGCTCATAAAAATTCTAATACCTTACTTCAAGTGGTGAACTAACTTTCATTTATTTAGACAAAGGAGTTTACATATTTTCTAGAAAAACTGGAAGCACACTGAAATCAACTCAAAATTGAAAAAAAAATTTTATTGAATAAATTTCAACTCTGAAGTATTTTTCTATGTGTGGAGGAACAACTACAAGTTTATTTTCATAATTTTTTAATTTAATTGTGTAATTTTGCCCTTAACTCTTTCAGGATTAAGGCAGATTGCACCCATCTGGGCATGAAAGAGTTAATTTTTTAAGTTTAGGGACTTCAAATCAGTCTGAGGTAATAAATATAAAAACTTTACAAAATCTTAAATACTATAGGAGCTTTAGTCTGATTTTCAGAATTTTCCATTGACATATCATACATACTTAATTATCCCTTCAACCACAAATATGAACATGATCCACCACAGTACATTTTTAGTCTTTCATTATACTTCTTAGCTTAGGTAATCTTTAAGGTATAAATAGTGGTGATTCTCTCAAATATATGAAAATGGTTGAAAATACAAAAAAAAAGTCATGCTCATTGAACGTTAAATTATCACATGTAAGTAGTTACTACTATAACAGGATTAACAAGTGTTTCCTTGATAACAATTCCAGACATAACACTCAATATAATACAAAATACAAATAGCAGTAAAAAAAAAAAAAACGTTTGGAATATAACATGTAAAATCTAATGAGTTAAAACAAAACTTGTCTTATATGGAATACTTTACTGTTGTAGTCCTTTAATATAAAATACAAATAGCAATAAAAAAAACTTTTGGGATTTAATGTTTATGAAACCTAATTAGTTAAAAAACATTTATTTTAAACACCGTTCTTTTACACATGTAGTCTTTCAGAACAATTTCAACTAAGTTCTTACAAAATTTTCTTCCATAACTTCATGGGTAAACAACTAACCAATTACATGGGTTATTCTCTCTAGCTTTATGGAGAAACAACATTAAGTTTAGTATAATATTTGAGATTTTATAATATGGAGATTAAGTGATGACTTCAAAGAAATAAATAAGTTTCAAATATCTGACTCGTACTTAGTTTCTATCAAGTAAAGAGTTATAAAACATGCATAACGTTTGGTAATAAAAACATTAACATGATTTTTGAGTCTTATTAGCAGATTAAAAACTACTTACTGATCTTATATTGGATCTGTCTAGTGTAGTGGATCTCGAAGGTACAGTATTTATATAGTCAGGCATGTCAAAATCTTTTGCATTGCTTCTTCCTAAAAATAAAAGAAAACATTGAAATTACATCAAAAATATCTCAATAATTACTGTTGAGAGTATTTTACAATATCTCAATATATACTTAAACATCAAACTCATACAGTGTTCAATACCAATTGTTAATTGACAATTTTATTAATTTTTTTATTTGTGAGATTTTTTTCTTTATAGGTTTAAAAATGTAATGAAATGAGACAAAATGTATTTTATAACCTCAGTTGTCCATAACCATAATAAAAGAAAGTGAGTTGTAAATATCAAGGCATTCAAGTAACAGAAAGATCATATCAAATTTGCTCTTAAGAAGTGTATTTATACCATTGTATAAAGTGCTTCAAAGAGAATTGTTTTTCTTGATCTTCACTCTACACATGCTAGTGACAGTTACTCATTTCAAGATTTTATAAGAAGTAGTAGAATAACTTCTATTTTCTTCCTAAACATATGTGGTCTATCTTACAAAATTTATACAGAAAAAAGAATAATAATCTCAAGTTAGAAACAAATAGCAAAATCAATGTACAGAAGTTTCTCCTAAACATACTTTCTGATAAAATGGCTAACTATTAGCTTTGTTACAATAGAAACAAATCAGACCACAACTGGTTTGGGAATAAAAAAAACACACATTTACAAAAAATATAAGTTGTTGTAAGAAACTGCAAAGTGTATGCTCAATCTTATGGTTCTTGTACAAATATGACAAACTGAGGAAATAAAAATAACTTTAAAATACCTTACAATACTATTGCCCTTCCCCCCTCTTCCAGTGGCTCAGTGATAAGACTGAAGACATATAATACTAAAAGCTGAGTTCCAATATTTTTGGTAGACACAGGTGTAGCTTTGTGCTTAATGACACATACACTAAAAATAATCTAATAATGTGAAAAAATAAATTACTTTAACAGAGTGCTGTAGGGTAAATCTATGCCATGACAAAATGTCAGATCATTATATATGCTGTTCACATTTACATTTCTTAACAGATACAAGGCATTACAGATTCATTTACAGACATTCTAGTGGAGTTTTGATGCAGCATCAATAGACTTCTGTAGATTTGGTTTGCTGAACTAATTTGTGCTATAATAGAAAGAATCAGTACACACGAAGATCTTGCAATTCACCGGTAAAGTACAAAATGTGTGGTACAGAAAAGAAATCAAAACACAAAACTATCATCCTGAAGAAAGAAGCTATAATGAATATAGATAATTTAATTAGTTTTGTTAGTTTGTAATGGTATGTAACTTGACTATGTTCATTTTTAATTGAAAAAAAAGTTTTTTAATAAGCCTAGATTAAGTTCAAGCATAGTTGTAAAACAACCATGGTTTAGTTAGTCTTTATGTTTACTTGAAAACAAAAGTGTTTAGATAGACTAAAATAACACTTACGTGTAAAAAGGGGTTACTAGAAGGTACTATGTTTTAACATTTAGTTAATAGGCAAAATGTTAATATACTTCATATTGTTTATATTATAGAGTATCAACATAGGAAAAGCTACTAATAATCTTTTTTCAGTTTTAGTTGTTTATGGGATGGAAGAATCACTAAAGATTTTATGGTATTCTCCACTAGAAAGGATTATTATAGAATGAAATACATTATAGATACTGACAATGATTGTTTCTCATGTTAAACAGGTTGGATGCCTTGAGGGTATAAAACTCTCTTGTTGACTTTATAATGGGCCCTCAATCATGCGTGTAGCATGTGCCTCTAAAGTAAGATAGAAAGTAAGTGTGTATATTAACATACTGTCTTTGTTTTCAACAGCTTTTGTTCTAGAATTTGCTGTGATACAGATTGATATTTTGTTTGGGTATAGCTAGTTTTTAGATAGATCTTCAGTAGATCGATTCTGTTCTTTTTTGAGTGTAGAATTTTAGTGCTCAAAGACTAACTTTGAGCTTTAACATTTTATTAAGCCTGTTTTTATTTCACTTATTTTCACTTCTTGGTTCACAGCTCAATTGCAAAGCTGAGCTTTAAGAGTTCTTTGTTTTATAGAGTATTATGTTAGTGCTTTGTTTTAAATCACTTGGTTCCTTCATGTTAGACAGTTAGTGGGAGATATAGATAAAGTGTTGCTGCTTTAAGGTACAGTTTTTACAGTGCTTAACAGTGTTCCTTATTTTTAAAATTTGGATTTACAACACTTCCACCCCTTCATTTTGTTCCAATATATAAATAAGTAATCCACACCAAATTTTATTCATACTGATTATATTTAGGGGTTGCATATTTTGAATATTCTAGAATGTTCCAGGATATTCTAAATAATTTTGTAAGGCTCTAGATTATTCTGGAATGTTCCAGCATATTATTATGGAATATTCTTGCATATTCTAGTATACTGTAGCACATTTTGAAATATTCCAGACTATTCCACATTATTCAGATCATTCAACAACATTCCATATATAAATAATCCATGCTGAAACTTTATACATCTGGAATATACTGTATGACATGATGGTACTTTATAAAATGTCTGTGAAGGTATATAATTACTTAAGCAGATTCTTCTGTATCATTTCAGCTGACACTGTATCAGCATATCACTTGCAACAAGAAGTAAATTACCATCCAATAGACAAGTGCTGTGTGTGTGTTTTCTACCGTCAGAAAACATTAAAGAAGACAGTTTGTGAAAGCTAAAAAGTTGTGATCAAGGAGGCTACATCTTTCTGGAAGAAAACTTGAATTCCAATTCATCCAGACCATTATCAAATTGGAAAAGCTTTTTGAAAAATTGACAAAGCTAAAGTAAAATTAAAAAAAGAAAACTGAAACACAGCAAACTAATGAAGCAGAGTTTGTCAATAATCTGGATAACCTTTTTGACATCACTCATAGGGATGCCCTGACCCTGATCAAGATCCCAAAAGATAAGGACTTTCTTCTTGCTCAAAGGGAAAGAGGACATTATGGGTATTTGGGCCAGGAAGATAAGGTTCTTTCTTTAAAAGAATCAATAGCTGAGAAAAGAAGTGAGGAAAGTATGGTTAGGAAACAATATACATGCAAATAAGGCCCACCCTAGTGCTTAATTTAATGTATATTTGTTTCTGTTTAAGTTTGGCCTTCAATGTTAACATTTTAATTTTTTCATTCATTTACACTTCTTGGCTCACAGTTTAAATGCAACCCGAGTTTTTTGTGAGAGACTTAATAAAGGTCTTTCTCCTTCTCTTTAGTTATTACCAACACACTAGAAACAACTGCATATATTTAATTGTTTAACTTAACTTTGATCTGTGTTTATTTGGTTAATGATTATGTACCATCTTTTTCTTTGCGACAAACTCAGTCAGGTTTTAAGGAGAAACAAACTGATACTCCAGTGTACAGTATTCATCAGATATCATTCTTGTTGGCCCTACCCATTTACTCTTGAGGGAAATCAATGTATTTGAGAATAACAAAAAAAAAAAACCTATTTAGCTATACTGAAGTCATGTTTACTTGAAATATAAGTGTTTAGTTAGACAAGGTTCATGTTTACTTGAATAAAAGTGTTTATGTGGAAACTAAGTGCTTAAATTAACTAGACTTATGCTTTCTGGAAGATCAATTGTGTTCATATTAACCAGACTCATACTTACTTGAAAGAATTAGATATGGTATTGAATTTGAACATCTTTACAATTATGTTTCTTGTTACAGTATTTATTGAGATCTGACAAAATACAATGTTAACCGTCTATTGACTGTTTTATGTAAAGCCAGTATTAGTTTCTAAGTTAACTAAAATCACTTAAAACATTCTTTCCTATGCTTCACAAGGGTTTAATTATGTGGTTTAAAAATTAATCTCAGCCCTGAGAATCTGTGTACACTTAGACTATTATTCACTAAAAGCATCAACTTGGATTCTGGCAGAAAATATTGCTAACAGAGAGGGTAACTAAGTGACGAACCAATGTATTTTAATCATTATAAGTAAGAAAGTGCATTAAATTAGCTACATTAATTACAGGGTTAATTTTTAGTTCTGATCTATGTAGGCAGATTGCTTTGATCAGAAGTTAATGATAATCACTTGTACAAATACTCTTATCAGTATCTCATACATTCAGTAGTATAAAACTATAAGTGAAATATTAAGTTGTATTAATTTGTTTTATCCAAGAAGAAATCATGTCATTTCATAAAGAAACTCAGGTCATGTTTTGAAAATGTATACTTAACCCATTAGATAGATATACATACTTAGATTGTGTACTATCCTAGAAAAGTTTAAAGGAAAGCCATTGAACATAATTTACCTGTTTTCATATACAGTTTCTCCTGGACACTGCGGAATCTCTGAGGCTTACTGCTTCTGTCTATTACAGGTGGAGGCTCTGGCTCTGATGGAGGAGTTCCTAAACCCACATAATTGTTTATGAGGGACAAAAACCAACTACTCTTATATGATTTTATAATAAATATTAAATCAAAAGTTCAAGGAATGGCTTATTTTAGTTATTACTCTGTTTGTACTGAAGTAGTTTCTCATATAAACTCTCTTAATGTTTTAATAATACAGAAACCAATATAATTTATGTGTAAAATGTCACATGTAATAAGAAAATTTTTTAATGGTTTAATACACAATCTTGTCACTTTTGGTAATTTATGTGTTCAAGCAAGCCTATCTAATGTCACCTTTCTGTTTCTTAATATACTTATCAATTAATAGTAGATTAACCATACCATTAAAATAAAAACATAAATTTAATTATTATAGTCCAAACCTATAAAGTCTCATGTACTGGTATGGGAGGTTTTGATTTATTCTGTATCATATCACAAGAAGTAACTTATTTTCACAAAATGACATTTTCAAAATAAGTAACAGAAATACAAAGTATAATTTTTCTCATCAAGGAATTAGAGGTGAATAAGACTTGCTTCAGGAAACTATAATTAGAAACTTGTCAGCATCTAGACTTGGAAATTGTATATTTTTACTATAAAAAATGCTGAATGTGATCCAATTAATCACAGAGGTAGGTTTATATGATTTTAGTAATGTGCATAAAACTTATAAGTGAAACAAGCACAAACCATATACAATAGTGAGTTACTGAGAAACTCAAAGGTCAGAGAATTTTATTTAAACTACATAAAAACAAAGTTGTGTATGTCAAACAGCCTCAAACTTATTATATGAGCTGCTCACTTGTATACCTTTAACCATATTTTAGCTTGTTTTCTTATATGAATAGGTAAAAAGCATAAAGCAAACAATTAGCTTTATGTGTTTATAAAGTAAGGTATATTCTTTTTTCAATGGTTGTTATAATGTTTAATATACAATTATGCATTTTTTATTATATATAACAAGTTAATTTTAAGGATTAATCACGTTTCAATTTTCAGTTTAGTATATGGATTTAATACTAATTTAAGTCTCTTAAGCTGTCTGAGCCTCACAAATTATTTTTGGGATTATGGCCAAAACTATCACTAACAATGAGGGCACCCAACTAGTTAATCAATGTATCCTAATAATTATAAGAAAAAATTTTACATTAAATTAGCCATATAAGAAGTTAATAGTAATGTAATTCAATATGAAAATATGTGACATTGTTGCTATTAAAGTGTGCTATTTAGATTCTTTTTGTTCTTGATGGAATTATGGTGGTTTATTATGAACCTCCTTTTTTTTTAATATACTAACTAAACTTTATATTGTTGTGAATTATCACACTGGTTGAAACAAGCAAAGTGCTCTAAATTGTAGAAAGACAGTTTAACATTATACTAACAATTCCCAAGCTTCAAAGATTAAACATAAGCAAAGAAATACAAATTTCTTTAAAACACATTAATAGAGTACAGTAAACTTCAATTGTAACAAAAAAACAGGTAGGTGCAAAAAGTCATTTACAGATTTCAAAATATATATATGAAGACAGTATGTGGCACTTAATTACTGACAAGAAACAAAACTTCTTTATAAAATATTACTGAATGTTTTTTAAGACAGATATATTCCAGTACACTGAAAGTAGATGAAAAAAAGGTGCATAGCTAAAACAAGTTTTTTTTTGTCTGTTTATGAACATAGTATGGTCATTGTCTTTATATTCTTGTCACAACTGTTGATTATTTCCTTGGTTATGATTACTCAAAAGATGGGAATGTTGAGAAATATTCTTTTTAACAATGCATTAGAGAATAGCACTGACTACCACAGAATAAACACCATGTTAACTGACATGTATTTCAGAGAATAAAAAAGTTTATGTTATAGTTTCCTTAACTTATACCTCTATTCTATTCAGTTAATTACACTTGCATTCAATTATCCAAACAAATGTGTGTTAAACTTATTTGATTGTAATTTCTTACTGTATTTAATGATCAACCAATTAAAATCATTTTGTGATACATCATTGGTATGATGCTAAACAGACATTACCTGCAGATAAAATACTGTATGTATGTTTAATAGAAATGATTTAATCTAAACAGCAGTAGATCTTGTAGTCCTAATGTGGAAGGATTAGCCAAGTAATGTACACTTGCCTGTAAAATACGTTGAAAACATTATTATGACTAGTATTGAATTATTTTAATATCTACCTAGTTTTATATAATATTCAGAAACTCATGTTCAACCTGTCCATAGATAAAATACAGCGATGTTTTCTCACCTGCATGTTCTCCATTTACTCTTGTTCTGCTTCTCTCACTTAAAGTTACTGTGTTATAAGGGCTCATATTAGATCTATGGTAGGTCTTTAACAGATTCTCCCTTCCATTCTTATCTGTAAAAATTTGAAATATAATGTTACTAAAACAAAAGTATAAGTTGAGTTATATCTAAATTTTTTTTGTCTTATTTCAAAATACATATAAAAACTACACCAAATTTCTAAATCAGCTTATTGTGCAACCTAAAAAATGTGCTGTAGATAATTTTCCTCAAACAATATTTTTTAAAGGAATAACTATGTCAAAGATTTAAGTCTTATGCCAATATGAACATGAATTGAAGCAATTCCATTTTTTTAGAAATAACCCATCAATCACTATCAAATCATTAAGTACTGTTGTAATTCTGGAATAATGAGAAAAGTTTACAGGAAAAAACAAAGCAACAATATTTGATGTTTGGATCCTGGATAAATTTTAGGGAAATTTTAAAAAGGAATTCTGCTTCAAACACAAAAGATGTTTTCCATAAGCAAAGACTATCAAATAACGATGATGAGACACTTGTGAAATAAGAATTCAAAATGAATAAAACAAACAAACAGTTATTTCACTATACCTTGTAGCATATGGTGGATGTCATTACAACAGATACAAGTTAGTTATTTTATTCTATCATCTACTGAATGCTTAATGTTAAAAAATTCATGCAAATTATCTATTTTTTCAATATTATACCAAACAGCTGATAATAATCAAAACATAATGAAATCAGTAATTCTATGCATGTAATTAAAAAACAAAATTCATAATTCTAGCATAAACAACATTATCATTAACCCTTGAAGTTAGTTTTTTAAAAATTTGGTGTTCCTTTAAAAATGGGTGAAACAGGAATTACTAGCTAATAATAGATGAACATTAGATGACTGCAACATATAGGATACTCAATGCTTTGTACACTATACAGTCGGTGTCTTTAAGAAGCCTACTCCTATATTATGTATGAAGTGAAGGAGTAAAAAAAAATCATTACACATAATACTAAATTTTATTACATCCATTCACAGAATACACTAACTTCCAGTCCGGAGGAAAAACGTCAAAAGACAAGTAATAAAAACATTTTGTAAATGTAAAATGATGTATGGATGGCAATAGCAAAATAATGCAAACAAGAATACAGGGATGATAGAGCTATATATATAGATCATCCCTACATAACTTTCAATATTAAAACTTCATGCAACACTGTAAAACGCATATTTGACTTTAATATTACTGCAGTTGGAAGTTATATACTCCTGACTGTTGGTATGCAATTTGTCATGTCAGGGTAGGCATCAATGTTGCGTAACAAAGAGCCTAACAAGGGAAACCAAACTGAGTCAAAATATGTCTTGATTATTACAGACTATTATAGACTGTCGATATAAGGTCAGTCGATTTGACTAACCATTTTGAAAGTCATGTAGAGATGAGCTATGTATAGCTGTATCATACCTATATTCTTGTTTACATTATTTTTGGCACTGCCATCCCTACATCACTTTACATTTAAAAAATGTTTTTATTACTTGTATAGATGTTTTGTTATATCATTAATGTTAACCAAAGTATAAAAACATATTAATTATTTTATTTACCACCTCTTATTAGGCATTAAGTTATAAGCAGGATATTATACCTGGGCTCTGTCTTGAATTTGGTATGAGTTTCCAGTTTGGATCACGAATAGAATGCTCTACTTGTGAAGTTGGTGAAGCTATAACCTGCATAGATAATAAAGATATTATATTTTAAGCATTCCAAAAGACAACAAAATAACAGAAGTAGTTAATTCAAAAATATAATGCCAGCTAAATTTTACAGTAGGCAAGTTCTGATTTTAATGATTACAGTGTTTTGACTCATAGTATCAGATCATCATTAGGTAAGAGTTACATTCAAAAAGGCAGTTAAATTCTAGATGAATAGTACAGACTTCTGATGGTGAGGACAAGTTTAAATATCTTATCCACTTCAATTTACTAAACAAACTAACTTAATGCCACATACAAAATTAGATTCATGATGGTTAGGACAAGTTTGTAGGCGACAATAAAATTTAAGTATAAATACATGTTGGTAGAGTTAAGCATTTTCGTTTGTTTTTGATATAAGGTGTGACCTGGCCTGGGGTGAGAGGTTGCTGGAAAAACTATGTTGACTTTTACATGAGATATATGAAAAATTATGATTTTTTGGTTAAAAATCATGGGTCAACTATTACATGAGACTGACTATTAAACAAGCATATATGTTAAGTATTATAATTTGTTATTAACATCAGGTTTAAGCAGTCAGTCACATTAGTTAAACTAAAATAGCAATATCTTAAAACTTTTAATATTTATGTTGATCCAAAGCTAACTGTCTAGCTTTTTTCTAATGGTTGGAGAATTTTCTTGTATTTTTAACTTTCCCTTGAAACAAAAACCATGGGCACTAATGATTATGTACTAATTTAACACCCTGAACATATTACTAACAACAGTCCTATTTATGCAATTCCTACCTGTTGTTGCTGCTGAGAAGGAGCATATCCAGGATTGTTCATAATGTCTTCCTGAGTTGCTATACTGGGATCACTAGAGGCTTTAACTAATCGCTGATCAATACCAATGGTAGGTGTTGCCACATCTCCTTGCATGCTCAGAGGGTGATAGTCTGACACTAAGTCAACATCACTCTCAGGGGATGAAGCATAACTTAATCGTGAAGTCATTGGAAACAGAAAGTCATCAGATATGTTTTTTTCAGGCTATATGTTTGTATAGAGTTAGAGTATCAATACATTTACATATGAATGTATATAAAAAAAATAGTTTAAGTAGACATATTCAAGGCCATTTTTGGAAATGAATTTCAAAATAAACTAAAAAAAACTTTTTAATTATACATCTTTGAAGACTGTGAAACACATGTTAATAAAGTTCAGTAGCCAGTTTAGCCCAAGTTCTGATATTAGGAATATGTTAACTGTATTATTTACTGGGTTACTTTAATATCTGGTCTTTGTATATGGCTTATTTTAATCACAAATAATTAGTAATAAAATAAAGACAGAAAAATAGATATTTAAGATTCTAAGTTTAGAATTATTAATATTACAAGTAAACATGTAAGGAAAAAAAGCACTGGTTTCTACCACAATTTAGCTCAAATTAGCTTTAATATTGAAGTTTTTCCAACTTTGTCCAAAACCTTAAGATATTCAACTTCAAACTTGTTTCCAAATTGTTGTTCATAACTAAATCCCTGACCGAACATATTCCAATACATAAAAATCCTAAAGATCATTTAATTATTTTTCAAATGATTTCACTTACTGAAATCTGTCCCAATATATATATATAATTTTTTATATTAATGATAACTAAAATTTCTTCATTTGAATATCATAAAGGGACATTTTCTTACTTGTCAAGCAAACAATCTCATACCTTTGATTCACTAATCCAAATAATTCGTTGTTGTTGTTTTGATATGGTATCAAGTAATTTCTTGTACCAACTGTCTTCATTTGCTATGGTGATAGTTTCTATGAGGATTAAAAAGGGCATTTTAAATTATGATCAGCTTAAACACAGAAAGATTGAAGTTACAATGTATAATTAAACTTTAAAATAACCATACAAATGAAACTAATATATTATCTATAAAGTTTTAACACAGCAATTATGTGAGAATCATCATAATACTCTAGTAGAAAAAATACAACAGCATTTCTTTCTGAGAATATCACAGTAACTTACAATCATAAAATTACTAAAGAAATATTTTTTTAAAATGTGCAGAATTACAACACTGTCTTTTATAACATACGTATCACAAAATATAAATACTAAAACTCAGACACTTTCAGAATTAGTTTTAACATTTGAATAGATCAAACAATTAAATTTAGATATGTGACTGAACAACAATTTTTGAAGTTATTAACATTTATGTAGCTTGCACTATTGTGCTCAATGAAATGATAATTAATATCTATCTAAAGAACCTTTTTTTCTTTGGCATAATAGCTTCAATTTCAAACTGGATGATATAAACAATGTAAAAAAACTGTGCTTAATTACAATGTGAAGCTTAAATAAAATTCATACAAATCAGAACTCCAACTAATCTCAGAAAGCCAACCAGAGCCAAAGTGATACAGCCCTTCTTGGTCTAAGATTCTTGTTCCACTTAGTTCAATAATTATGAATAGTTTTGAAAACACACATTGTTCATTTTAATTGTACAATAGGTTATTCTCTCTTAATATTTTTGAAGAAAAACTGATCTGAAAAGAAGGCTTGTTTTTTCTGCAATTTTTTTAAATTGTTAAAAACCTAAACTGACAAATTTAAATATTTTATGAAATATATATATATATGTTTTCCTTATATTCCTGTTTTTTCTTCATTTCACTCATTCCTAAAAAAAGTAAAGTAAAGAGTAAAGTTAAGTGCTGAGATAAAACTGTCTGAACTGCTGTTGAAGCTTTCACAAAAAAATACAGTTTAAATTTGATGGAAAAACATAAACAATTAGGCTGTTAGAACTGACCTCATTTTTTCAAATTATTTATTTGTATTAACCAAACAAACATCTTTATATGTAACTACAGATGCTGAGAAACTACAAAATTTCAACCATAACAGAAGATTCTACAAAGATTAATATGAAATTTATGATTTATACTCCAAGATTACTGCATTATTATTAAATCATAGGATCACAAAGAAATACTTTAAACATTTATAACCAATATTGCTACTTTAAGGAAGATGGAATATTAATATCTATCTAAAACATTGGAATATATATGAGGCAAAAAAAGATACTTTTATTTTCTCTAACATACATGGTTTAAAAGTTTGATAATTTTCTGTTTGGAAATACATACTTGAGCTTTTGTCATTCAAATTAATCATTAAATTATCATCTACAATATCAATATAATAATGTTAATTAATTTTCTATATAAACATGCAATATATAACTTAGTAATTACAGAAAAATTATAACCACAATTGTTTTACAAGTGAAAATAATTCCTCAACCCTTCTGTAAAATCCTTTTCATGAATTTTCATTTAAAGAAATATATTTACCTGTAAAAATGTGTGACCACATCTTTTCCACTTTAACAGCATGCTCATAAAGCTTTTTATAATTCTTGCGGCTAGATCTAGCTAATTTCAATCTCAAATCTTTCACCATTTGTTTGTTTTCTGTCTTTAAAAAGATTACAATAGGGTAGAACTGGGCATAATTCAGCCGATCAACAGCATTTGGAGTGATGTCCAAAACAGCATGCTTTCCCTTTAAGATATATGTATTATTAATGGGCAAATAACTTTCATCATTACATCAAAAACTCAGTCTTAAAAATAATAAGTCATAGACACTATGAATAAAATTTATAATTTTATTTTTGCACATCCTCACCTAATTAGCTTTTACACCTTAATGTGTTCTGCATTAATGTTAATTATTTCAGATGCCCCCCCAATTCTAGTATCGCTTTAATAAGTAAAAATGAATCTTTTTTTCTATATAATTTATGAGTCACCAAAATGTACCCAAAACATCAAGATTTATTAAAAAAAAGGTATATTGTTCCTAACAACAAAAAAGGGGCAACCAAGACATATATAAACTTACTTTATCAACAACATTCTTTATATCACTGAGACGGACAATCCTTGATGATCTTTCACCTTTAAGTGTTTCTTCCAACTCATTATCAAGTTCTGTAAATTAATGTTTGATCCATACAAATTAGTGTATTTAAAATGCATATAAGTCACTAATAAAAATCAACTTCATTTTTTCTTGACATAATTTATTTGAAAAACAATCTTTTAAAAAATTATTAATGTTATTTAAGTAATAAATAAGAATTGTTTGTTTGTTTTGAATTTTGTGCAAAGCTACACGAGGGCTATCTGCACTAGCCATCCCTAATTTAGCAGTAAAAGACTAGAGGAAAGGCAGGTAGTCATCACTACCCACTGCCAACTCTTGGGCTACTCTTTAATCAACGAATATTGACCATCACATTATAATGCCCCCATAGCTGAAAGGGCGACATGTTTGGTGGGATGGGGATTCAAACCTGCAACCCACAGATTGCGAGTCAAGTGCCCTAACCACCTGGCCATGCTGGGCCTAACAAATAAACTTCTAATTGAATGATTTTTAGTAGTACATTGACAATCATGCCAATATAAACTATTTAGTGTGAAATAGAAAATCTTTAAACATTAAAATAATATTATGATTAAATTTCTACTAGAAAAAAACTATGATTAAGTTTCAAACTATTATACTTAAAACAAACAGACAACTCGTATATTAGATGGACTAAGTAAGAACTGTCTTCAGGGATTAACACCTGATACTGTGCATACTGCGTATTCCTGATGTATTAGAGTTTTAGTTAGTTTCACATAATCATCATGTTTGAAAACAATAAACTCTGATGGCTACTTACGTGGGGATCCAAATTTATCACTGTGATTTTTAAGTAGCATTGTTCGTGCTACATCAGCAAGAGCTCCAAACAGTACAATAGGTCGAATGAATCCAGCTATAGTAAAATTTTAATTTTTAAATGCTATTGCATACATAAATTAATAAAATAACTTCAGTTTTATTTTTTGTTTACATAACAAGTATTGAATAAAATTAAAATAATTAGATCTTTCCATTTAAGCATGATATCAAAATATTGGAAGTAATATTAAAGGGGTGTTATACATCTACTCTGAATAAAAGAATCAGAAGTAGATCTAAATTTTATGTTAAATAGCAATTTACTAATGTTTGAGAAATAACATTAGATAAGCAACAAAATACAGTTTTGGATAGCTTTAGCAAAAGTCTTAAAAACAAGTTCAAATTATTTTTCTTAAGTTTTAACAGCCAGTTTGCAAAAAAAAAAAGACACTCATATCTGTCTGACTTTGATAATGTGAATAATTGTATTTTATGTTTTTTACAAACTGAGAAAAAAGATACTATACTATATGCGTTCTGAGTGTTGTTGTTTGTTCAATTTCATACAAAGCTACTCAAAGGCTATCTGTACTGATCTTCCTAATTTAGATATGATAGACTAGAGGGAAGGCAGTGATTTCTGAGATAAAAAGCTATATATTTCAACTGTTTCCTAAGCAGAAGAAGCAGTAGCAAATGTATTTGACTGGCTGTCAAGATAACAGGGCAAAAATGTTATGAACAGTGCAGGTAAGATGAAAAAGTTTTTGTCAGTGATAGAGCACATACTGAAATTGGAACCAGTAATATGACAACAAACTTGAAAGTTTGCACTGATAGCACCATGCTGCTAAATTAAACTAGTGCTAGTAATAAAACCGTTGATTTGTCAACACCAAGGGTTAGACGTAGAGGTGTGGTTACAGCATACAAGGATGCTTGCTTTATTTGACCATTTATTAGAGCTGTTGGGAAACTTTGGTATTTAAGAGGAGGCCATGATTTGGTTAAAAGCACACCCACCTAACAATGATAGACCATTCCTAGCAGATCTGGAAGCTGGATCAAATGTCTTATTGCTTCGTATATGACTGGTAAACTTCCTACTGTAGAGGTCTAATACATCTTTTGTTTATTTATTTTATCAGTAATATTTCTCTATTAGGAACCCCCAGCAGCTAATAAAGCCACTCTGCATTTTGATACTAAACACATACTTTTAATTTTTTTCTTAAATTAAAATAAGTATGTACTTTTCAAACTCAAACTAACATATAATGCTTTGTTACATTCAGATATACTCTAAGTTAACATTGTCTTATATCAAAAATGTATTTCCAGTAATACTTACCTCTACTCACACTACAGCTATTACTCGACTGCTAGGGTTTCTTTACCTTTGCCCAACTAAGCATTGGTCTGATTTTTTCTTGATAAGTCCCAGAAAACTGAAAGGTCACAATGAATAAAAAGCCACTGTCTAGCACCTTTAAAAGCTTTAGTGTGGGCAACATTACACTGCATGGCCCTCACCAGACATAACAAACAATTGGGATCTGATCAGTCATGGAGGTGAAATATAGCAGTCAGATGAATTGGTGAAAAGGATTTATCCCCTTCCCTGGATGCAAGTGTCTTAGGTAAGAAGAACCTGTCTGGGTATAGAAGGATGTAGGAAGAATCATAAAACATCCTGTGCATGTGCAGTGCAAACAACACTGACCGGCAGCATCTGCAGGCCAGCAGCAATTAAAAATAAATCATAAGGGAAAGAAGATACATGGTACATGAGGCTAAGGGCTCAAATTGATGTTGAGAACAAGGATGTAACATCACCTTTATATCCCAGTTAGGAAACTGAAATGGTCGTTTGGAATGAAGAACCAGACGTGACTTGAGGAGGCCAGAGAGCACTGGGGACTCAAAGAATTTCTGTCTCTTTGAGAATCTAAAGGTACCCGATAAGGTCACCTTATATAGAGCGATTGTGGAAGATGCAAAACCCTTTACAAAGAGCCAAGTAAATAAACGAGCTATGGTTGGCACATTTTCGGACACCGTGTGGAGGACCAAGTTGAATCAGATGGTCCATGGTGGAGCGCTGTCAATGGAACCCACACTGGGTGAGCAAGAGGAGCGTGTTTGATTTGAGGAACCAAAGAAGATGAGCATTAACCATCCTCTCTAAGACCTTACAAAGACAACTAGTCAAAGTAATGGGACAATAATTAGATGGAATCTTGGGATCCTTCCCAGGTTTAAAGAAAGGGAGGACAATAGCCTGGCGCCAAGCATCAGGAGAACATGCTCCTGCCAGATCCAGTTAAAAATAACCAGAAGGATAGCAAGAGAGGTAGGAGAGAAATGGTGCAGCATCTCATAATGAACATCATCAGGTCTGACCAATGTACTACCAGTCCAATGAAGAGCAAGTTTGAGTTCAACCAGTGTAAAGGGGAGATTATAATCGTAGAGATGATCGGCCCAAAAAGAAAGACTTGATGGCTAAGAAAGTAGGGGTGGAAACAGAAGTGCTAGAAGCACGAGAAAAGCTGTGGCCAAGAGCATCAGCAACTTTCAGGCCATTGGAGAGCAAGATGGAAAGAGGATGGGAAGCTTACCTCCCAGTGACTTTCCGAATCTTATCCCATATAGCTTTGGAACTGGTGGTAGAAGAGATGCTAGTAGTGAATTTAATATCCAAGATTCCTTTTGGCTTTGACGTCAAACCTGCCAAGCATGGGTACAGGCCCGTTGATAAACAATGCAGTTAGAAAGAGAGGGATACCGTCGGAAGGTATCCCAGGCCCGTTTTTTGAGCCTTCCATGCCTCCTGGCAGGCAGGACTCCACCATGAACGAGGATACCATGGAAAACGTGTCGGGGTCTTAGGAATAAAGTGAGCAGCTGCCTGGATGATATAGTCAGTCACTGCAACCACACAGTCATCTATTGATGGCAGACAGACAAAGGCAGGATCAAGTTTGGAGAGAGAGGTGAAAGATGGCCAGTCAGCCTGGTCCAACTTCCACTGTGGCACTCTGGTCGGGTGGCATCGACCATGGCCAACCTCCCTTATCATGATAGAAAAATGATCACTGCCCTGTGGGTCACTGTCGACCATCCAAGAAAAGCAAGTGAAAAGTGAAGGGGGAGCAAAT
>NW_013666339.1:9115-43319 GCF_000517525.1 Limulus polyphemus | reverse complement strand
AACGAGAGCATCAAGGTCAAATTGATCATAAGTCTCCCCAGGAGACAAGTAGAGAGAACAAACAGTGATGGTATGACCTAAGGAAACATGGATGGCTACGACCTCCAAGGATGTATCGAGGGACACAGATAAGGAGGGCACATGCTGGTCGACCAGCAATGCGACCCCTCCATCCCACAACCTGTCATTCCAGTACAAAGAAAACTGCCAAAAGGTGACTGTATTGGCAGGTTTCAGAAATGTTTCTTGTAAGAAGAGACACATGGTATGATAGGAGTTGATCAAGGCCTTAATGTCATCCAGATTAGAACGAAAACCTTGACAGTTCCACTGTATCAAAGTGGCCATTTTTTATCTAGGTGGAGGAGAACAGAGTGGAGAACCCTTCGGTTTACGACCATGCCATTTTTCTTTACTAGATGAAGGTCGATCGACATCCATGGATCCTGCCCTTGATTGAGTGGGCAGATCTCTGTCATCAGAGTGAGAATACAATGACTGAGGATGTGATCGAGTGACTGTCCTGCATCTAGGGGCCAAAGAAGGACTCGAGCAGACACTGATGACCCAGGCAGTCCCTAGAAGGAATAGTGGGGACAGAGATTGGAGTAGATGTAGACCAGTCAACTCTATTATCCATGGAGGGCAGAAGACCCCTCACAAGGCATGAAAAAGACTCAGATGGAAGGTCAGAAAGGTCCATCTGCACCCCCATTGTAGGAGTAGGGAACAATAGCTTCCGAGCCTCAGGGTAAGAAATGTTATTAACAGTCTTCAAATGCTGTACCTCTTTCTCCTACACCTACTTAGAGCAAGACTTAAAGTAAGAGGGGTGGGAACCACTACAATTAACACAGTGAGGGTCCAATTCACACTCGTAAGCATCGTGGTCCTTGCCACCACAACGAGCACACATCACAGAACCATGACAAAATGTCTTTGAATAACCGAACTGCTGGCACAGAAAACATCGGAGAGGGTTAGAAATATACAGCTGTACCTTACAGTTCAAATAACCTGCCTTAACAGGAAGTGAGGTACAGGTCTACATTGGGGTGGAGACTGTTGTTCAGAGTATTCTAGGTGTCGTCGTTTACCAATTAGCAGAGTTTTTAAATTTTTTTATTTGGATTTGGGGGATCCATAAGAAAAGAGAAAGATTCAGTACTCACTGACCCCACCCACCATGGAGTCTTACAAGGGAATGCACTACAATGTCAAACAAGGACACTGCAGCAATGCCAGGGTTTCATGAGTACTATACCAAAAAACCAGAATTAGACACAATGTCCACAACACCCATAGAAACACTCAATTGACCCTAGCCCGATTGGACCAGCCGATTGACCCTGGGGGCCACCCATCTTCAGAAATTCAAGGCCAAAGTGGTGTGTTGCAGTGCCCCAGACACCACTCAACCACCAGAATCCTCTCCTCCTCTTCAAAGGTCGCCACGCACGGTAAACACATGGATGGATGTTTAGATCCCAGAGGAAGTAACTAAAAATACAGAACCTTCCCTGGGAGGTCCCCTCACCATGTACAGGAATCCTCGTTGAGGTGTGGTAGTTGAGTGTTCCAATTAGTGACAAAGTATCGATCATCAGTATCCCAAACCAAGAGCAAATCTAATGAAAAACCCCATAATGAAGCATCCATTCTATAGGGAAAATCTGGTAGGACCGAGACAATTGATCTGCCACCAAAGTCATCACCGAACACTGCATTTTAGTAGGATGACATGATGGGAGTTGGCCCAATATAGAAGATCCAAGGTTCAAAAACAAAGGGACCTTGACCAAAAGCCCTTTGAAGGGAAACGTAAGATACCATCTTAGAATTGTAGGAGTTTGAAGCATGACGACTTTGCCTCTCAATAATTCCAGATCTTGAGACATCGCCCATTGAACAGCAAGAAGTTCTAAAACATTGATGTGAAGGAAGGCCTCATTTTCCATCCATAGGCCGTGGAATTCCTGACTGTTCAGATATATACCCCATTCCTGAAGCGAGGCATCCATGAAAAGATGGAGCTCAGGATGAAGTGGCAGCAGAGGAACGCCAATCATAGTATTGTTCTGATCTAACCACCACTCAAGATCAAAGATGTTGATCCTGAACAAGGACCTGGAGACTCCAGTGGATCACTGTTCATGATCCATTAGTCATGTAGAGAACACTGATGAGATTTCATGTAAGCTCATCCCAAAGGAATGAGATACATGTTAGAGTACGAATAGATTTCTCGGTTCTGATAATAAAGCCTGCCTGGGTTGTTTTGGAAAGCAGTAACTGGGTATGACTTCTGCCAACTGATGAGGTGGCGTCAACAGTAGCCAGATGTCCATGGAATGGTGTGTGCACAGGCCCAGGGAATGGAGGTGATGAGAAAAGGTTCATATGATTCAGCCAAACACATATGAAGCTGATGCTTGACCAAAGGGCAAAGCCCTGAACTGCAGTACCAGATTCTTGTGCACAAAATGCAGATAGTGGTGGGACAACTCTGCTATGGGAATGTGCAGTAGGCATAGGTAACATCAAACATGGTCATCCACAGTCTTGGCAAAAAAATGCCAATGCAGAGTGAGGAATGATTCCATTGTGAACTTTGGAGGGTCTAGGAATTGATTTAGACGAGAAAGACTGATGACTTGATGCCAATTTCCTGTATTCTTGGACATAACAAACAGACAGGAATAAAACCCATGAAGAACTGGAATGACTCTCTCCACTGCTCCCATTGACCAACAAATCTCCGATAGCCGTGGGACAAAGTCCTGAAATTCGAGAATCTACGGGAGGTGGAAACACTACAGTTTCATGGGGAGGATAATGGTGGTGGAGATGTAAACTGAATGACCAATCCTGATGCAAGGACCTGTAGTATCCATGAATCCATGGTAAAGGATTCCACAAATCCAGAAACTCTTGGAGCCTAGCCCCCCCAGACCCCCTGGGCATACGGTAGTCACCACTGCCACTAGCAGTGTTACGACCAAGCGGAGGAACTTTGTGGATATGGGAGGAATCCACTCTGGGTACTCATAGACTGAGGGGCTGATGTCTGGGGTCAGGACACTCGAATGCCCACAAATGCAGCCTCAAAGCCCCCAGAGAAACACCACCAGACCGAAGTTATGTCTCCATCTCATGGACAGCCTCAATTGAGAGAAACTCTCCCTAATTCGTGAGCAACACTAGATATCAGAGGTGGGATAGGAGAGACTTGATTTGCTTCCTTGCTTGATACATTAATTCGGTAATGCATGCCGTAAATTGGGTTGTCAAACAAAAAAATTTTTTAGTTTTACAAAATCAAACACTCAGAGTATCTCCAATGGTCATACTACAAAGAAACAAAGAAAAAAAACAAAACAGACCACTGCTTAAATGGTCAAAGGTAAAAAACCATAGCAGTCAAGTAATAGCTGTAGTGTGAGAGGAGGTATGTTTTAGAATTACATTTACTTCTCTATTTAGTGTTTTCTGGTCATGGATATTGCCCTGAAAAAGTGATGACGACCTTGATAAAGGTCACATGCTTGGATGGCAATATTTCCATGACCAAATAGAGCATCTAAAATTTTCTTAATGTATTCTCCATATCTTACACTAATATATAATCCACATAAGTGTCATAGACTCAAATAAAATTGTGTAATAAATCAATTTTGACGAGTTAAAGAAAAGGTGCTTTTCTCACAAACTGACCAATAAAAATTTATAAAAGTCAATAAGTAACTTCTTTAAATTGAAATTGTTGCCTAGTAAAGATACTAAAGCCAATTAACTATTTTTAAAACTTAACTTATTTAAGAAAAGCTAAATTTATTTTCACAGCCACATTATCTGAAATAAGAAATGACTAAACAAATACAGTTAGAGCCAAGCCTGTTAAACAAATGATTTGAATCGTTACTAATACTTAAATTCACTTTTCATACATAAAATTAAATACATAATCATTCTAATATTCTACTTCATTATTAATTCATGACCTCTGTTACATGCATGATTTCAATTGCGTCAACAATTACTTTCTTATGCATTTGTTCTACTTTGTTCAAATATTTTTAACAAGATCTGCAAATGAAAAATTAAAGTACTGTATTGACCATTATTGTAAATAATTGTGATTGTATAGTATACATTAAAAATAACTGATTGGATTTTAGAAAACATAATGTTTGTACTAACTATGCTTCAAGGTTACTCTTTCGTAGGCAGGAAACTTGGATGTGCCATCTGCTGTAAATTTAAAGAGGAAAAATTAATGCATAAAATCTTCTAAACAATTTTCTAGCACACAAATATTAAATTTATACTTTAAAGCTAAATAAAATGTAAAAACATTTGAAAGTGACAGTTTAATTATATTAAAAATTATAAAGAACTTTAAAATAAAAATATAAGTATACACAAGCATAAAGAGTTTATATCAGATGTATCAAATTGAGGCTCATGGGTTGATTTTCTACAGCTAAGGAACTTACTGCTAAGCTGTTTGTTTGTTTGTAATTAAGCACAAAGCTGCACAGTGGGCTACCTGAGCTTTGCCCACCATGTATATCGAAATGAAACCCAGTTTCTAGCATTGTAAGTCCAAAGGCATCCCATTGTGCCATTGGGGGAGGGGGGGGGGCTTTACTGCTAAGACTAATGTTATATTGAAATATTTCTAAATGCTATTTTTAAAACAAATGTATTTCAATTAATTATACGGAAGAGCTTTGAGCATTTAGATCAAAAAACAATACTATGCAAGAATCAAATAAATAAAACTAAAAACAGTCAACATGCTTTAAGTGATCCAGTCAGTCATCATCAAAACATTTATCTCTACTCAAATTACCATATTCATTAGTACATGTAATCTACATTGTCACTCATTTTGGACATGCCATTTAGTTTATAGGAAGAAAAAAAGGAATGACATACTGGATATAACTCAGATCTTGTGTCATTATTTAATAAATTATCCTTTTGTTCAGGTATTTCAATACTTTCACTAACATTTATTTGACAAAAAAAAAACCTGATTCGGCTAT
This sequence comes from Limulus polyphemus, assembly GCF_000517525.1. NCBI lineage: Eukaryota > Metazoa > Arthropoda > Merostomata > Xiphosura > Limulidae > Limulus > Limulus polyphemus. The sequence goes on along the minus strand of NW_013666339.1, from coordinate 38,268 downwards.
AATTCTTATTTGATCCCATAGAATAGAATGATAAATTTCAATAACCACAGTTGATTTTGTGCATTCCTCTTCATTCAGGAATGTATGATGTTTTGTTTTTCTTACAGTTAAAGAACATTTATTTGTCCAATTCATGATTTCTTACATGAACAGAATTTCATGTTGAATTTATTGACACAATTCAAGTTTTATTTTGTTTGGTTTTCTCACAAAAATCATCTATTAATTTTAAAAGGAGAACCAATGCCTCAATCTAGGCTTTTTTTCATTTATTCCTTTAATTTATACTGTACAGAACTTCTTTTCTATTATTGTTAGTTTTAAATATACTTTAAAAGTTTTTATCATCTGAATGGGGCTGATACTTTTGATGAGCCTAATTGTTTTTTGACAAATCAAATTTCAAAATTAACCAATGCCACTGCTGTGAACACAAACTACCCTTTAAGCACGAAAATATTATTTTTTTGTTTGGTGAAAAACTTCATTTGATTATTACTTGGCCATGTGATAAGATAAGAAGGTTATTGACAACTATATTCCAAAGATGTGGGTATTTGTTTGACATGCCCAATCAGTTTTTTTTCCACATATAACTTGGTAATGTAAGTACTCCATTTTTGAGCAATTTACTGTCCATTTAGCATATCAGACAAAACAACCTGAAGCTATTCTTCTTTGTTAAGTATTTTTTTTAAACTCACACTGTGAGTTGAAAACATAAGATCATATAATCTTTGTCATTTCCTTCCAAGTTTTACTTTTACTTCAGTAGAAGTTTTTGATTTCCTGACTGAGGCCCTTTATTGTTTTTTAGGTAGATAAAAATATACACAACTATATATATATATATATGCACCAACTTAAGCTATATATATGTGTATACACTAATTTTAGGAACAAAGCTTTTCTCCATAGAAAGAGAATTTATTTATTTTTGTAGAGAGAAAGACCGTATTCTTTAAAATAGTATTTATTTATCATCAAAGGTTTGGTCAGGTTGATTTGACCACATTTCTACTTCCTTCTGATGTGAATATATACATATGTTTCAATATAGCATGATACAGATTCATAATCTTATTCACCAATCCAGCAGTGAAAAGTTAAACTTTTTTTAACAAACACATGACACATTGCTTAAATAATGTTTTTTTTTTTCACTTGTTTGAATATTAGACTTACCGAACATCACTTCTTCCCAATGATCCTTGCTTAAGGACTTGGAACGTCTTGCACCTTTTCTTTTAAAGAAACTACCTCGACTTTCAACAGCGGAGTCTTTCTTTTGCTGATTCTGCTGCTGTTGAGCCAACTTCTCTGCTCTGGTATATTTGAAATTAGGTTTTCAGAAATGAAAAAAAATAAACAGCCAAACTTTACTAGGTGCAACTTATAATAACTATAAGTCAGAATCAGATGTTTCTGTTCATTAGTCTCAAATCTTAGTAAATGTGATGCATAAAGTGGTCATGAACTAACGAGTCAACATTTTTCATCTTTTCTCAAGTTTTAATAATAACATACATAAAATTATATGGATGAGGAGGCCACCATCTTTTAAGAGCTGTTATATTGTTTTTTATAACATAATTTGAAATTAAATAAAAAAAAATCTCAGTTAACATTCCATCAGACGATATATAATTAGCTATACATAATGAGTATGACTGTATATTGTTGAAATAAATTCAAGTAAAGAGGACTTACCTGCTACTGTTAGGAAGAACACCTTTCTGGACTTCATGATTGTTGTGATCTAGTCTGTAACCTAGCCAGGAACCCACAACTCCCTTGTATAAGGTATCAACAATGTGAAATATTTCTCCAATTGGGAAACTCATTTCTCCACTTTCATGACTCTCAAGGCAGAAATGTGTTCTGTGCAAGAAATAGTTTAATGCTTTGAAATAACTAGAGACACGACATAAACTTTTTTCACTCTTTCTTTGGAGCTGTAAAATCTGTCCAGCAACTAATAAGCAAAATCAATGAAGAACTCAGCTAGTTGTGATAAGCTTAATTTGTTCTTAATTATAATGTATGTTATGATTTGAATTTTTATATTATCTAAGTTATAATTCCTTTTTCATGGCAAACTTTTTAAAAAATACTTATACTGCTGTTTTCATGTTATGTGATCCACGTGCTATGAAAAATCTCGACTTTATCAGTGGTTTACTCTTAGCCACATAAGCTGGCAATGTATGAGTATATAAATGCTGAGTACATGTGGTTGGTCTACTTGGCACATGATATTCAATGTCTCTAGCTGGTTTGTCTGGGAAATATATAAATTTTCCAAATCTTGATGAGTGCCACGTCTACCTTCTATACTTTGCCTTTAGATCTACAACATACATGTAGTTAGTAGACACAAGTGTATATCGTTGGTAGAAAGAGCTCAGTTTACAATATACTACACCAATGGTTATCTAAAATTGGCATGCAGTTTTCCTCACAGTGTACATGTAACTGCCATTAGTGTTGTTGTCTGCTTGATCAACTATAGCACTTATGGTGGTTTCTTACCTAAATATGCTACTTAGAGAGACAGTTTAACTGTATTTAGGTATCATTTGAGTTTTAAAAATCATATTTGAAAGGTTTAATGATTTTTACAAGTTTAACTTGTTGTTGCCTGGATTATGAAAGTGTATAACCAAAATGGTGTTATTTGCATGTGCACAGTGTTAGTGAAATAAGTCTCTATAAGGGAATCGCCATATAATAATAATAAATTCCCATGGACACAAGTTAACATATAGGCAAAGAATTGGAGAGGAAAAGGGAAAAATAAATTATAAGTGAAAAGATAAAGATGTGAAATTATGCATAATAAAAAAATCAAGTTTCTAAAGACTTCTATGAAGAGCTAAAAGGTATGTACATATTTCCATTTCTTAATTTCAAAAATTTCATTGCAGTGTACATTGATGATAAATAGGTAGAGTTAGTGATATAGTAGAGAAAATGGAAAATAAAATATAACTATTGACCTTAAAAACTTTGATATTTCTTGTCAAATTCTAAACAATTTCATGGACCAGTTTTATTTTTGGAACAAAATATAATGAGAGTGACGTTAGCTTCCAAGAATTGTGGCAGCTGGGACTAATAGGGTTAAATTACAAAATAGTAGTTTTCATATGGTATAAAGCTCAAAAGAAAACCATTACTTATCATGTACTTAAGTAAGTCCTCTAAACACACCATCAATTCAAGCTATATGGATTCTGAGACAGTAGTAACAGCATAACCGAGAATTAGAGGTTTTGGGATGGAGGAGAGGCAAATCACAAAAGGACACTAAAGAACCAGTTCAGTTTGTGATTTTAGAAATTTTCATGCAAAGAGCACTATTAAATTTTAAAGTTTTCATTTGCAATCTTTGCTTAAATGAGTTTACTTTAAATTAACTAATTTATAATGGTTGATTCAGATGTCCATTAACAGGCAAATAATTTGGAAATGGGAAGGTATAGAAAAATATTGTTAGTGGTACATTATGAGTTGTTGAAGACCTCCCTTTGACAATATCATTGAGATCATTCAGGGTAATCCCTTCGGAAATTTTATTAATATGGATTATATACTCAAAATATCAATGGCAAGGATATAGACAAAAACATTTTGAATAAAAAATTACCAAAACTGCTCTTCATGAACAACAGTTATAAGCATAACTGAACCCCTTTCATGCATATGGAGTGCGCCAAAAACAATCAAAATCTGACTATAACAAAGACTGTTACATAAAGCTAGGGTCCAAAAGGTTAAGAGTATTAAAATAAAAGCCCCTACATAATATAGAACCCAAGCATTGTACTGCAGCAAAGTATTCAGTTGAAGAACAGTGTAGTAAGGTCCTACTGTACAGAGAGTGTCACCAGAATGTCTGGGCTGCTGAAAAATTGTATGCTGAATGCTTCACAGCTTAGCATCATCCTTTACACCAGATGCCATGAAATGCATGTCAGTGGCTGCATATTACAGGCCTACCTAGACATAGAACACTGTGCAGGCAGGTCAACAGCAGCAATCAATATAGATCATGAAGCTGCCATAATAACATATCTGACATATGAGCAGTACTTTGAACACAGGTATTAACTGTCTGACACCATTTTAAAATACTATTGGGATGTTTACCTTATCTGCATATATGGCAATAAATGTTGTTGTGAAACAATTTTGGTAATTTTTGGTTTAAAAAGTTTCACTTGTTATTGTTTTCACCTTTTAAAATTGTCAATTTTAATGTATTATGCTTATTAATAACAGATTCAAAGGACGTGACCTTGAAGGTGTCACTTCATTCCATACTGCTAACAATTTGTTTCCTAAATCTCTTAATTTCTGAATTATTTGTCTGTTAAAGGACTTCTGAATCACCCAGTTTACATGTTTGATTCCTAAATAGTATTTCATGAAAATAAGAAATATAGTTGATAAACTATAATACACACTCACAATTTCTGTTTAATTTGAATCTCTATGATCAAATTGACAGAGTAACTGTAAAATATACGTTAATTTTCGATCTACAAAAATTGTTTTATGCTATTATGAATTTATGGTTAGAAAAATGTCTTAATCAAATTAAACTAGTTTTTGTGAAAGATATCAAACTAGTTTTTGCAAAAGATGTGCATAAATTCCTGTGTTTTTACAAACCATAGTGGTTTAAGTCAATCTATTACTTTGATATATAAGGTGCATTATCAAATGTACTATAGGTTGACATTTTCTTATGTTACTTTTCTTATAGCTAAGCATTATTAGGTGCCAAATTGTATCTTGAGTAGATATTAAAAAGTATGTACTGAAATTTTTGAAAGTTTATACTGAACAATACCATGGAAACAATTGTGTTTTATACAATATTTTGTTTACAATTATTATTATTAATACTTGATCAGAAATAGTTGCTGCCAAGTTAAAGAGAAATTTACAAATCCTTAAACTTGTACTTCACTCTCCCACTACAAGATGGGTGAAATGCAAAGTATGAAAGATATTCAGTATCATAATACATAACAAAGTTATCATATTTATAGACTGGGCTGATCTACAAACAATCATAACCACTGTGAGAGGACTAACCTGAAGATTTCATAATTAATTTCTGAGCCCAGGATAAACAAATAATTGTTTCCTGGGTTCTCAAATCAATAATAAAAATAGTGCAATTTGACAAAAACAAATAAAATTGCTGATTTTTCTTTATATTCCTTCTTAAATCTATCTTGTATCCTTCTCAGCTAACATCCAGGAATATAGTATTTTAGCTACCAGTTAAAAACTATGATGTTCTATGATGAACTAGGAAGCTAACAAGATAAAAATTGGTAACTAAAAACACATGCTTTTCAGCAAACAATAGTTAGTTTCCAATCCTTATTCATTGAATTAATCACATGAATGTTCAACACTATAATGTTTTCTTCCTGTACAATTTTGCTTGCTAGGGTTCTTAAAAACTTAATACTTGTTTTTATTGGAAATATTACATTCTTTTTAAAACAAATTAACTTTAGTATTTAATTTAATGTTCCTTCCTGAAAATCTGCTATATTTTATTTCAAAAATTACTAAATTCTTCAATATACATTTTTCAAACTGTAAAGTTGATGAAACCTGTTAATGAAAAAAAAATAAAAAAAAATGAGATAACTAACCTGATATAAAAAGAATCCCCCCTTTGGGTGGCTACTATTTCATCATACTCTGGAAATAAAAGAATCACAAACATTATAAACGTTTTACACAAAAACATTTGATTGAAAGTATTTCAAATCCTTTTGCTAATATAAGTTCATGAATAGTTGTTATGCCAATAGAACAGTTTTGTTCCAATTTTTATATCTAGAAGTACAAATAGTTATCAAATAATAGGGAAAGTATGCTGTGTAATATTCTACACATAAAAGGGTATAGAATTTCTAGGAAAAGAAACAAGTACAAATGTTAGCCAAAGTCGGTTATTTTAGTTCTAATTTATGAAAATGTCATTTGAAGACAAAAAACATGAAATGTTGAAGAATAACAATTATGCATATGATTAGCATACCAAATGTAAAATATGTAATATACACATAAATTCACAAATTTCTTTTGTACCTTCCTTCCTGTGTTGAACAATTAATTCAACATGATCTTGTGAATTCATCAAAAGCATTACTGCTTCTTCCCTTGTAACCCCTTTCATGTCTTTATTATTTACCTGCAGTATTTAGAAAACAGAAAATAACACCTTTGTATTTTTTGTTACCAATATCAAAATAATCAGTTCTGTTTGTATAATTACAAAATATGTTATTCTGAAAGGGCAAACCATATTTTAAAGATGCATATAAAATATAATTAACAAAATCCAATATCAACCAATCTCTTCTAAATTACATATCATAATATTCTTATAACTCTGAAACTGAATAATCAAATACTATGTTTGGAACCTAGTTAAAATATAATATAAACTAAACAAGAGGTTTAAATAAATTACACTTGTTTTAATTTAAGGTTAACACATTAGTTTTGTGTAAAAAATTACTTTATAATCGAAATAACACTAAAGTTGCTGCCTAATCATGGCTTTGAGAATTTTTTAAAATTTTAATATGTTTTAAGGAGATGTTTAGAACATATCACTAAAATTATCTATAAATACCTTAAGTACTTTATCACCCGGCTGAAGACCTTGTAATGAAGCCGGACTGCCTGGCTGGACTGAAGTAACAAAAATTCCAGCTTCATTGCCTCCTGTTAACCTAATACCAACACTTCCATCTTTTTGAAAGGAAACAAGTCTGGGGTCAGGCCTATTAATGGTTCAAATGTAAATAATTTACATTTGGAGTGTCTTTGGTACTCAATAACAAATACTACTACACCTTGAAAAAATAAAAATGAGCAAAAACAAGAGTTAAAACTTCTGTAAAAATTACCACCACTTAAAATGTTTTGTCTAATTTTAATTTCATCATTGACTTGTGTAAATAAATTACAACAAAGAAGGTCATCTGACACCAGCACCACTCTTCCAGGGGGTAAATGCAAAACAAGTTATAACTACAGATTTGGCCTACATAAGAGTTATCAAAAATAAATACTTACACAGCATTCCTATTTCTTCTTGAAGAAATCTCTTTATCACTGTGATCTTTCCTTGAGTTGGCAGCCAGTTCTACAAGTAGATATTACATTAGTATTTTATACCATAGTTTTTTAAAAGTACAAAAGCTTTGAATAAATGAGGAAAATAAACATGGGTAAATTACATATGTTACTCCTCACAAATTTCCTGAAAAGTTAATGTGTCTGTTAAAAATCATGTACAAATTAACACAGCAAATAAACTAAGTTCAAAAATGGAAACATATTGACTTTATGTAATAGTAAGATTCATTTTATAGTGATAACAGAAAACAAAGAGAGAAAGTTGAAAATAAGCAATTAGTGTGATCAAGAATCTCAGAGTATCATATTTCACAGTTTGAAAGTTTCTATTAAAAAGTATAAGCTGATTTTAAAAACAGAAATATTTATAATAATGAGTGTTAGAGTGCACTTAAAACAATTACATTACAACTTTTTAAGAAAGTGTTTTAAGACAAAAATAACAAACTGTGGTTTATCAGATGAAATTATACATCTCAGTTTTGAAAGCCTAATACAAAATAAAAGAAACAAAGTTTTTGTTTAATAACCAAAATTGTGCAATTTAAAGAAAATTTATTATAAGGTCCAAAGTATTCTTAGGTTCATCATAAGTCACTGAAAGTTATTTGAAAATCCATAGGAATGGTGAACGTCCTCCACTGAATCCCAAGAAAATCTGCATGTATGGAAATATTCCAAAAGAGTGGACACCTGTAAGACTACCAAATGTAACATAAAAGGTAAAACTACTTGAGCTTTAAGTTCAGTACTATCAGATATGCTACAGTAAGGCACAACAAGTCTAACTTTGCCATACTAAATGTTGAAGTAACTCCTAAGACTAATCAGATACTAAGATTAATAAAACTGAAATACTGAAAATATTAAAGTTCCAATAACAAACTTAGTGATTTTCCTCAAATAAGAAGAAAGATTTAATCAACCATCCACAGACTCTACTACCATTAAGGAAGTTGTATTAATGTGGGAACAAGAGATATTTTGGTTAAGTTTAACAGTTTTATTAAATGATTAGAAGCTCAATATCTAAATGGACCATGCAAGGAAATTTCATTACTGAATTCTTATTTTTAAAATGTTGGAAAATAACTTTACCATCTACTCGAGGTAGAGGTGGTCTTGGAGAAGGTTCATCTCCTTCTGTTGTCAGCAAACCTCTAGAGTGACCATGGCCAGTCAAAAGTGGAGTTGCAGGCTGATCTAGATGACTAAGAGAAATTCCCATCAATGGACCCCGATTTCGGCCACTTTGCACTCTGTGATTGAATTACGTAAGAAAAAAGTATGAGATTACCTAAGAAACAATTAGTGTAGTAACTACTTCTTAATCACTATCCAAACTTTCAATAACAAATAATTTTCCCAGAAATCATGATTTTCGTTACATTTTTTGTTTAAATCAGTCTCTAGTTTTTTCAAGTTTTCAAACTGTGAAATTTTAGTTTCTATGAAGATTTAGAAATATATAAAAGGATGAACAGTCTACCTTCAATGTTCAGAACATTTTTCAAGGTAGATGATACGTAGTTCAAAATGGATAATAATTATAAAAGGACAATACATAGCACTTAAACGTCATAATTCTAAAAACCCATGAAAGCAAAACAGAAAATGAAACAGCATATCAACTACACTATGTCTGCCATATGTCGTGCTGACAAGGTCTTTTGTCCATTACTGGGGCTCATCAGCTCAGTCAGGATACGACAGAAATAGTAGTGGTATAGGCTAGAGTTTCTCAAACTTTGACAACCCAAGAGCCCTTTTAATTTTGATTTTTTTGTGGACTTATCAGTTTTTCTGTTTTGAAAAAAAATATTCCACATATATAAAAAGCTGTATTCCAAAATTAAATGTTTGAATTCATATAAATGTAAATTTAGGAAAACTATTTTTTTTATTCTATAAGTTATATTTTCTAAATATTTTCATAAAATTTTGGGTATGATTTGCAGACCCCCTGGAGTGCCCTTGCATACCTCATTTTTAAGAAATGCTGGCTTAGAAAATATATATCACTAATTTTCATGTACAACAACTATTAGGGTATGAATTAAATTAAGCAAGTGAACTGTGATTATTATCAACTATATTTAAGCCATTCACGAATTAGGTTATCAGGTAATAATGAATAACACAACTTGTTCATTTCATTTCAATAATGTTTATATATTTAATTTATTTACACCTAGCAGCATATGCACTCTCAAAAAATATAAACTGTAAGATACAAGATGTTTATTATTATTATTTGAAATAACTAACTCAATAAGAGTGTCAGTTTAAATTTCTAAATAATCAAAAGGTTAAAGTTTAAAACTAAACTTAGCTGTACATAGGACTCTCTTGTACTATTACTTTTCTTTACTAAACACTAAAAATACTGAAAATTAGCCAAGAATAAACACAACTGCCAATAAAAAAAATTTTTGAAAAATTGTTAGTTTATTTCTGGGTAATGTATGAATTTTTACCATTTGTGTGTATGAGCTGAAGTTGGATAAAAAATAAAAATCAAAGTTTGGAAAAAAAACAACAATAACAACAAAACAAAAATACAAAATTACTATTCTTACTTGGTAAGATTATTCTTAGACTCTGATTGGTCAGATAGCAGAGGTGGCCTTAGATCCCCTGAAATATATTATGTGAAAATTATTTTTTGGAACAAACATAGGTGTTTCTTTAGGTTACGAAAGCTTCATTTTAACATTTGAATGTCTTATAACACCCTAACCACATATATTTTGTACTTATGTATCACGTAAACATTTTTTTATCATCACTGAAATTTAAAATTTAAAGCAGTAAATTTTATTTTCACTCTTCCTTATTTGTAAGTTGTATATAATTTAGAAAGATATTGTAAAATTGCATTATTTTTAAGAAGTTTGGTGACATTGCCCATTTTTAGAATTTTAATCATAGGTGGTGAAATAATCTTTAAACATATCAGTATAGTGACCAAAAATTTGAAAATAAAAGAAATGACTGTAAATTAATATCACCAATGATAAAATGTTTAATGTCTTCAGAACATTAACAAGAGTTCACATTAGGAACACAAGAAAAAAGTAACAAGAACATTCTATCTGTTGCAGCATACTATAAAGAGACTTTTGGCACCAAAAAGCTAAAACTACCAAAATATTAGCAGGCAATCAAAACTGTGAAACTACTTGCATAAAGCAAGCTATTAGAGCTATGAATATAATATAGGCAAAATAGCAACCTAACTATTCAAATTGTTAAAGAACTAACCTCGGGTGGGAGTTTGTACATATAAGTTCTGATTACTCCACTGAGGTCTTGTACTTGAAACATCAATAAAATTGGTTGGAGAGGTTTCTGAAAGTTACAAAACAGCGTCTATAATGACAAATTAAGGAGCTATTTAAAACCAAAACTAGACATTTTTTTATGGCAAATACAAAACTTCTGTTATAGATACCAAGTGCTTGAAACCTAAAATTAATAGAAGCTAATTTCATGACACATCTGCAATCTACAGTGATATTGATAAAATAACATATTAATTACCATTTGAATTACCTGTTTGCAAAAACTATCACAAATATTACTCTAGAGAATTCAATAACTAATGATTTATGAGATGTTTATCTATATAATTATATTACTTAAAAACAACATGTTTTTGTTTAACATCAACCACCACCCTTCAGATGTTCACAAGCAATTGGAAAAACATTTCTTTATTCTTACCCTTATTCAGTCTTGCTCCAATCTCCTGTAAATTATTATTATTAGTTACAGTCTTTATGTTTTCTCTTCTTACAACAAGTTGTAATTTTTCTTTGGCAGCATCTAAGAATTTTTTTGCATCTTTAAGACTGATATTTTCTGTATTGTTGTTGTTGATCTGAAAAAATAAAATCAAGTCTTCAAGCAAACTTTAATACAGACATATTAATATATTACATACTGAGAGTTAAATGCCACTGTTGGTAAGTTGTTTCTTGTCTGTTCCAAGGTAGTGTCCAAATTGTATCAAATAAAATGGTAGTTGAACAGTGACTGTGAAAATTATCAACATTTGTGATGTTTCATTCTTGAGTTTAAATTTGGCATGCCACTTTTCTAATATACTAGATTACTATCACTTTAGCCTCCTATGATTCACTTACCTTGACAATGATATCGCCTTCGTGAAGGGTACCATCTTTGTTTGATGGGAGTCGTTTAGTGAGTTCCTTAATGTAGATTTTGCATCCCAACACAATACCAAAATCTGCTCAAAAACAAATTAGTGCAATTAAAAAAATTACCATCTTCTTCAAAATTATCACAATTTTTCATAACAAATTTCATTTAATGTACAGATAGTTAGTTTCACTATGGAAAAGAGGAAGTTGAGAAATAGACATTCAGACATGGATCAATAATATAAACCTAACAACAGTACAATATCCAATCCTTTCTGTCTGTCATATATTTGGAAAAAGAATTATTTCTACGGTATGTATTTGTCAAATAATTTTAACTTAAAAGAAAGAAACTAATCTTAACTTTATTTTGTTTTTGCATATAATACTAATTACACATTAAATATAAAAGTAGACAACACATTAAAAAAACTTTTTTATAACTTGATGGCAACGAATGCAAGTGAATAACGTGGATTTCATAAATATTAACAAACCCTTCTAAAATACATATCATTCATATATTTTTCATGTAATGAAGATTTAAAAACAAAATAGTAAACAATGTAATTATGTTACATAAATACTACTTGGTCTGTTCTAAAAGCTATGCATACACAAGGCCAGCATAAATGAGGAAATATGTTATAAGACACAATGTTTCCTCTTGTATGGTGGCAGTTTGCATGTTTCCAGAAACATGTCCCAGAGTAGACCTGGCTTCTACTTTGAGAAACATTTTGAGGAAACACTATGCTTTTGACCAATTAGAAGAGACTTGTAACTAGATAGTGATTTCAACAGAAGATGGAATGCTTTGGAATTTGGTGCAGTTAATAATTTTCTTGAATAGTACACAGAAAGACCGTGTTTATTTAACATAAGAAACAAGGACTACTACAATCAAAACCTGAAAAAGGGAGCATGCAAATTATGAAGTGATAAAATTATGATATGCTCCTTTCTTTTTGGGAATTTAGGATTGATTCCCTTGTCCACATAGCTCTGTTTCTGCAATTCCTCCTTCTTTTGTGAAGTTTTAATGCAATTAGAAGTGAGAATCACTCAGTTCAATAAAGGTTTCATCCATTTTCAAGCAAGTGAAAGGAATGATGACATGTCACTTAAAAACGTTTCCAGACAATGTTTGAAAGAATATGTTTGAGGAAACATTTTCTCTGAAAAAAAAATGTTTCCTCTTGTATGATGGCCTTAATTAGTTATTGAACACAAAATATATAGGAAAAAAATGATAAAATTAATAATTATTTGAGATTAGAAAAACCTCAAAGGAAACTAAATATAAAATGTAATGAGATAAGAAGTTAAAATTAGTTTAAATTCACTTATAACTTCATCTTTTGTAGAATTCATAATGTACAATTTACTACCTTATGACACTTAGTCAAATTATTGTATTAAAAACTGAACTGGAGCCAGTGAGATTCAGATGTATAAATTTGAAGAAAATAGTGAACAACAAAAACCTAGATACCAAGAGATTTATGGTAAATAATCATGGTATCATTTTTGTCTTGAATTAAAAAGTGAAGAATAACAGAATATGATGACGGAAAAAAAGCTCATAATCACTGAACTAATTTTAGTAGAGTTAAGAAACAGTTTTAATTGAATGACATAACCTCACTTATTAAAAAAAAGTACTTACGAACTTGTGTGCAATTTTACATTATTTTATGATACTAATTTTGTGAAAGTTTCCTATCTCAAATTTGTTTCAATTTCAATATCTCTCTAATATTTCACAGAAACCTTTACATAATATTTGGTTTATAAAATATTCTGACTCAGCTGTTAAATACTCAGATACTAACTCAAAATTTTAAATAAAGATTCAAAGAAAAATATTTAAAGTATTTCTAATGTTATTGGTTTATAAAAAAATATATTGTCTATAAAATGCAAGAATGTAAGTTAGGGTAAAAATAAATTTTGGGGTAGAAATATTTTTTGTATTTTATTAAATAAAACATATAAATTAAGATCACACAACTATCTCAATAACTTAAATGATTTGCTTAAAAGTAATCATTATACCTTCCTTTTTCTTGTTTTTTGTTAAAGTAACTTTGAAGGTTTGTGAATCTTCACCACTGCTGTTTGTAAGGACTCGACGTTTAATTTCCTAAGAAGAAAAGGGATAGTTCTAATAAAAAAAAAGTTCATGAACAAATATACATTATCAATTCATCAACATGACAGGGTAAGTTTAGTTATTACACAGTGTATAAACTTAGTTGCTTTTTATATTTTGTACAGAACAAATTTGTTTTCATGGGGAAAGTCCAAAACCAAATATTATTTTGAGTGAAGTTTCTAACATACATTATTAAATTATGTTATACTTTATAATTAAAAAATTTATATTCTATATAAAAATTATGGTTTCAACTGCTTTTTGCTCTTCCACATGCTATGTAAGAATATGTGACAATATACAAAAACAACCTTCTGGTATATTATTTACAATGGTATAAAACAAATCCATTACTGTTTTGTTTAAACTAGTTTTGTCAGAATACGCAATATCTACATACCAAATTGACAACACTCCCACTTTCTCTGAGGACCTGAACTGCTGTTGAATAATCCACATTTTCTAGTGAAATTCCATTCACACTTACAACTCTATCATTAACTCTGAAATCAGTCAAAATATTTAATTAGTTTGTTGACAGAGATTAATGAAACAATCTTTCAAAACCAAAAACTCCAAATTTCAATTTACTTTTGATTTATTATCCCAGTTTTCATTATGAAAGCCTATAATTATCATTTTGGTCTGTTCTGTACGAATAAACACTTGTTATTCCAATCTTTGTTCCCCTTAGTTTTCACCACATGAAATATAAAAATATATAAATAATAAATTCAAGTTAATTACCCTACATAAAAATATAAATGTCTTATCAATCTTGATAAAGTATGTTATTAGATTTTTATACATTTCACTACTCAAGAAAAATAATGATTGTAAAAACATAAATGTAGTGAACATTTATTTCGTTTATTTAGAAAAACTACAATAACTCTATACATAAAAAAGATGAACATCTTGAATACTAAATCAAAGCAAAATTAACCAAACTAAGCCTTGTTCATCTTCAAGATACAATTTATAGTGTCAATAGTGTCTTGTTTTAAGATTTAATTTCCTTACTCGTTGCAACAGGATTACTAAATGTGAAATACTTACTATATTATGTGATGTAGTTATGAACTCAAGGCATGCTGGTTATCTTGTTACTGTTGACTGTGCTAAGTGTTTTGATTTGCAAAGATGCTGCCTGATCACCAATTCATGTGATGAATTAGACTTAATTTATTTTTGTACGTAAATGATTCAGCATCAATTTATTATTTATATCAACTTGAATATTGTGATTATATTTTCTCTTTAGATTGTTGGTTGCTTTTATCATTCGAAACTTTCTGCTAGGGACACTTGTGTTAAGAGCTGTTACAAAGGTAAAAAAAATATGGTTGCCTGAGTGTCTATGTTATTATATGTACTTTGGAGTGTAACGTTTTATTACTTTTTGTGTCATTAGAGTTAACCTCCCCGAATGTTTAGTGAAATATGCAACAAGAGAGTGGTTACATCCTGTAGTGCTTATGGTCTGCTTTATAAGATTTTGACTGATCGTAAACTTCACTTTTACTACTGTGCTTACTAGCTATGAAATTCTGATACTTCTCAAGAAAGTGTTTACAATAACATTACCTATTGTTATTATCTATTCCAACTTTCTTAAAATAACTATAAGTGTTTTCATTTAAACAATTATGTCTATTTGAATGAAAGAGATTTAAATATAGACAAAATCCAACACTATAATATATATACTTTAATTTGAAGAAACTACATCAAGTATACTTTAAATACTGATTCATTTGTGAAAAAACAAGTGTTTTTGTTTATAATTTATCAACAAATGCTCTTACTGTAGCTTCCCTTCTGCTGGTCCAGCCTTTAACACATCTGATATCGCAATAGATGGTTCTCCATTAGCAAAATGTGGATTGTCTCGACCACCACTGACAGCTATTCCAAAACCATAGCCAGGAACCTAAAAGATTCATTACCAAATCTAAAGCACATTTAGTGAAACAGTTACGATATGTTAACATAATCAGTCCATTTTCCTAAATAGCTTTCTATTTTAACCTCAAAGAATATTTAAAATATATTTCAAAAAAAAACAAACTTTCTTTCATGAATCATCAACAACTATTAAGTAGAGGGAAGATAGTTTAATCACATTTATTGGAAATTTTATAAAAAAAAAAAAACTAATCACGGATTAATCATGATAATTAACTGCTTATTTTAACATGTTGTAAATTGCTACAAACTAAAAGGCAATGACCTGTTCTACTTACACGGTTGATTGTAACACTGTGATTTTCCCATGTTACACGCTCTCCACTCTAAAAAAAATAAATGAGAAAAATGTTAAACAGATACCTATATATTTAAAAACAAAACCCAGATGTGATAAATACTGCTTACACCTTTATACTGTACATCTTACATTTTATGGTACTTAAGATAATGTTTCAACAAATCTTATTCAACTATATTATGTGGTTTAATTTTATTTAGTTAAGCTTCCTTGTTCTGTTTGATTGAAGTTAACACAATTATAAAAACTTTTATAATTTCATTTCACCAACACAGTATTAATACTACTTACACTACAGAACCTTGTGATGGCCTATATTCCTTATGGTCACTAAGGTTACAATTGTGTACGCTATGCATACTCAACACATTCAAATTAATCTTATTTAACACCCATTACTGAGAAGTCAAGCACACTAAGTGAAATGATACCTATTGTTTTAATTCAGCTGTTTTATTATGCAGAAAAGAGTTTGATTTAAATGTGGAGCAGAGTATTTATGTCACCATTACAAACCATGGAAATCAGTATATAGAATATTATGAGCCACATGTGGCAGAAAAATAATACCATTTATTGTTTGTTCTTATAAATACTCATTATATTACCAGTGAATATATATATTCGTGAGTGAAGACAATATACTGAAAGTTAATCACACTTATTAACAATGATATTTCAGGTCTTGTGCTTTCTTGGAACTATTTCCACCATCATCAGTTTGGCTGAATTTGATACAACCATGGTCAGACAATACTGTTCAACTAACAAAGTAGGAGGACTTCTTCCACCACAAGAAATTTAAATCTCAGGAAAAGATCCAGAGTAATGACTTTAAAAAAATTGGATTATCTATCATCAGAGAAGAATACAACTGTTCACCTTAACCTGGAAGATTAAATAATGTAATTGATACTTGAAAATTATTAAATAATTTGTATAGATTCCTTCAACTTCTACAGAGGGCAAAGATACAGTTGTGACTGTGAGCTGGAGTACTAGCACTGGGAACAGACTGTCCAGGTGGGCAGATTATGCTCTCATCCAAAGTTGGGAATGTCTTATTCAAATTCAGAATAGGACCATATGTGGATAAAGCCAAAACTAGAAGAGAGACCTGTCAAGCCTGCAAAGAACAAAGTTCACTTCCTGCATTGAATTGTGGAGTATCAGTAGCCCAATAAAACGTACTGGTTTTCTCAAACCAAACTGGCTATATGGAGTAACTAATAGGGTATTCAGAAGTGACAATGAGGAAGACTAACTGTCCATTGAAACCAGGAAATTTTCTTTCCTTCCAGTGAGTAGCCAAGAAGAATATGGATAGATCTCTTGGAAGTTTTTTTTTAACCTCTTCTATTTTTACAAGAAAGGATGTTAATAGCATTTTTGATCCTGATGGAATTAACCTAAATCACATAGATATTAAGATAATATACAAGGATGAGACAAAGTTTCGCCCAGAGTTTGAAAGGAGGTCAAAGATCAGATTATTTGAGAAGGTCAAGGTGCACATTACAACATGTTTTTACAGAGTTGCACACAAAATTCAATTAAACTACTTTATTATCATCGTATATATACGCTTGCCATGAAAACATATTTTATAATTCAAGTTTTACCCTAGATAAACAAGAGACTAAGACACTTGGTCCTTTCAGCTCAGACTTAACACGGTAGAATTGGATGCTGTTGATTAAATGCTCTGATTTTTATAATATACTATTTTTCATTCTCCAATTACAGAAGACTTTGTGTTTATTTGTTTGGAGTTGAGCATAAAGATACACATTGGATTATCAGTGCTGTGCCCACCACGTTTTTGGAATTATTAGCCTTCAGACTTGCCGCTGTGCCACTATGGGCTTACTGAAGAGAATAATGTTGTTAAGAAATAAAAAAAATACTGACCAGTGTGTGACTATGAGTTAAATTACACAACATACATTTGCTCAAGTTTAACATCCTGTGAATGGGTATTAATTTCTTGAGTGACCTTGATAACCACCGCCTAGTAATCTGACAAATAAAAGTGTGGTCACTTAGTATCTTTAAAAAATTTTTATGGTTTAAAACAATTTTTTCACATGACCTAATGACGCTCACGTATATCCGTCGTCTGAAAACGATCGCTGGGTAATTAACTATCAATCATCAGTCATTGACGAGTTATAGACGACAAAAAATGAATACACTGAAAAAAGTATCTAAAAAAACCTATGATAACGAAGATCGGCAGCAATGATAACTAATCTAACAGTTGGAGCCATTGAATATAACTGATTGGCTTAATCGGTGATAGGATCAAAATTTTTCCCATCAGGCCCTAACAACAAAGTTACATAACTAGGCCAACCACACATACTTGTCAACTATCATTTTAAAATTAAAAATATAACGACGTTATATAACGCTCTATTATTTCATAAATTCAAAACGACCTATAATAGTGTACAATTGCATTGACAGAGGAAGCAGGAGAGGTGATCTAAATATTTCAAGATGGAAATTTTAAAGTAATTTTTTTCCCCCACTCATTCATTAATTCATACGCATACCAAATATTTTGTAAGAAATTACTATTTGGGTTCAAATATTAAGGGAGGGAGTTTTCTTGGTGTATGTTCAAATTTAAGCGAATCTTTAAAAACAATAAATAACTTATGGGTGTGTGCACCAACACTAACGATTGCCGAAACTCGCCTTGTTATACGTCATGACTTGGAAACCACACCATATCCGACCCCTCGAATGTATTCTGTCTTTTTCTTTGTCCTATCTCAAGGTGTTCACACTTTCTGTTAAACAACTAAAAATCAATAAAGGCTAACAGCCGTTCTAAAGAAAAAGGCCAGTACAATAATAAAGTTTGTTTTTTATTTTTGCTTAACTTTTAAACACTCGGTCATAGAACATGCAAAATACTAAAAAAAAGAAAAAAAAAGAAAGTGCATGACATGACATTCGAGCTGTAAAAACGCGCTCCGTACTTTGAGGTCGTGGTGTGCTATTGGAGTGGCATTCAATTCCTACAATTCGGTCAGACTGTAATAGCCTAAGAGATAACAGTGAGTTTTGTTGACTAGCAGCTTTTCCCCTAGTCTGTCAGTTCAAAATTAGGAATAGATAGAAATAGATATCCCTTGCATACCTATGCACAAAAATCTGATGAAGTAATACACAAACACATACACACAAAATCAATAATAAATAAGTGACAATGTTTTTCCTGTAGCCTAATCAGGCAGCGAGGAGGATAGGAAGATGAAGCAAACTTCTTTCAATATTAGCGTATAACTTCAAAGAGACTTGTTGCATCCTTTCAACTCTTTCGCGACCCACAATTTAAGAGCACCTGATCTACTTTGTTGAGAGTTTTATAATTACTGTATATTATAATTGAAATATAATATGAATAATTTAATGATGTTAAACTACGATTTTTAGAACCGTAAATGTATTAGAAATTTATTAATAGCTTTTTCATATGGAATTTTATACTATTTGTAGGTTACAGTATTTTCTTCATAAATATTGATCAAACTAGGCTTAATATAACATGGTTTACACAACAAGATAGTTGTAAAATTTACTTTGGCAAATGAAAACATGGCAACGTTACTCCAGATTAAAACGTTTTCAAACAATAAGGTACCACTGTTGTGTATTCAAGCAAACGTACAACGTTTGGTAAAATCAACTGAATTACGCCTATACTCAAATCCTTATAACAATTTCAATAATTATACACCCTTTCCGTCCCTACTACTGTTTCTTTACCTTGAAGTACTTTATCTTTAATTATTGCAATGTTTTTGTGTGTCCCATTACTCCCATTCCTCGGCCTCTCGGTGGCTCAGAGGTCGGCTTAAGAGCTTATAACTTTAAAATCTAGGGTTCATTCTCTGCATGGGCATGGCACAGATAATCTATGTATAGCTTTTGCTTACCAAGAAATAAGAAAACATTTCTCGTGGAATATATTCAAAATTTGTGATTCACCTGCAACACATTAACTTGGTAATCGATATTAAACAATATATTAATAGAAGAAAAAAAACACGTTCTATACAGCTATCCTTTACGTCATCAATATGAGGACTACAGCCGTGTACGTTCTAAATTGTACGTAAAATCACTGTTATAACATAACACGATTATTTACCAACGCTTCATATTTTAAAAAAGAACATTTACAGGAAACTAGATAATGCACAACAGTTAACTCCATCCGCGAAACTTCCGGTCACATGCATGTAAGGCATATTAAATAATGTTCGAAATTATTATATTCCTGTCTTTAATTGTATACCACACACATCTTATTATTATTGGTGCTGTCATGTTATTAAAGGTTTTTGTTTTTAAATTTTGTATTAAATTTACATTTATATTTTAAACGCATATCATCTGTGAATTTTCTCGAGTTTCAAGTTCTTGATTTGTTTATTTCTGTTGAATTCTTTTTCGAACAAGGCTACACCAGGACTATTGCGTCAGCTGTCTTTACTTTTGAAGTGATAGGTTTTACAGAATAAAGCTAGTCAACGTTATCCACCGCCAACTGTTAGGCTACTCTTTATTAACGAATAGTGGGGGTTGACCGTTACATTATAACACCCCTACGGCTAAAGGAGGCGAGCATGTTAGTTGACGGGATTCGATCCAACGACCCGCGAGTTGCGAATCGAGTGCCCCAATCGCCATGTTGTGCAGGCCGAAAAGCCAAATGATATAATGTTTATTATCAAGGGCCTTTTCTGTTAGGAAATTTTTCATGACTAATCGTCGCGTAACGGTAATCTTTTATTTAGTGTTTAATGATGATGACGCTTCAGTTGTTCACACATCACGAGACTTCACCAGTTAATTATTAGAATATCGAGAATTTCTTCCTTCTTTTTACGTTTAATTTCCTTTACACATTTTCCTATAAACTGCTAGAATACGAGTAATCTTATCTGAAAAAGTAATGGTTGTTATATTTTTCTATCCTAAATTTAACTTCTTATTCATGTTGCTTTGGTTTTTGCACAATATACTACTGTATGAATGACTCATTCCTTCCTTTTACAAAAAGTAAAATGTAGCTATGACAGTCTCAGATAAGTGATGTTGATTAAAAAAAGTATGTGCTAACAGACCGATAAGCCACCTACCCATCTTCCAGCGGACTATATATTCTTGGAACCAGGGATCAAATATTTCCTTTATCAAACAGTACTAATATTCATGCCCCCCCCCCCAGTGGCACAGCGGCATGTCTGCGGATTTACAACGCTAGAAACCGGGTTACGATACCCGTGGTGGGCAGAGCATAGATAGCCCATTGTGTAGCTTTGTGCTTAACTTCAAACAAACAAATATCCATTACCTATCGGTAAAGTAATACAACGTAACATATAATAGTGGATTTTTTTTTCATTTTGAGTTATTTATTTTACTTAAATAAATAATTCCATTAATTATTATCTGGTCAGGTAATAACGTCACGCAAACTGGTTAAGTTCTATCAATAGGATGTCATCAGGTTAAATATCGACGTCATTTTTTTGTGAGTTATGTATTTTTATAGAATTATTCATATTTGTTAACTTTACGTAATACGTATATGTACTGTCATTAATCTCTCGATATATCTAAAATGCCAATTTCTTTTGTGTTCAAAACTTCATTGGACTAATGATCCATGAATGGCTAAAATTACCGTCCTCAGCTGACCACGCTACAGTAGAATAGCTGTTTTACATAGAATATACATACGTGCAACGACCTTGAAACTAAAACACGAGAGCCAATATTACCGATTATGTGCTAGATTTATCGAATATTTGCAATTACAATCAGGGCTGACGAGAGGAGGGGGGGGGGGTAACTGCCCAGGGGCCCGGCAGTGAAACATTCCAAAGCTCACTAGAAATGTATACAACTTAACGAGCTAATATGGCTACTTCTTTTTTATGGATTCATGAAGAAATTGGTCACCTAATTTCTTTTTATGAAAAATCAGCAAAAGTTAATAAATAGAATGAAGGGGGGGGGGACGATGATATTACTGATTCCGGGGCTTGGGCTGGCTTTCGACGCCCGAGATTACAATTCTTTTTCATTCTTCTTCCTGATACAAACATACACAAATGACATTACAAAGATATAATTCATTTGATTATAACAGGACATTTTCTCGTATCTTCTCAACTGGAATAAATCACTATATTAAATATAAAAACGTTACACTATGGTCTGTCCATTCTTCTTAACATTTCTCTAAATGTGTGTGTGTGAGTGTGTGTGTGTGTATGTGCTATCATTCTGTCCGGTAGTCCTTCAACTGTTTTCTGAATTTTCATGGCAATTCAAAAAACAAAACTTAATAAACTGATTGGTCTAGCGGATAGAATCAACGGGTACATATAACCAAACTTTAACTTATCAACCTTATTTCTATACATTCAAGCACAGTTATATTAACAGCTTTACTTAACATTTCACAGGTTGTTACAGGAACAGCTGAATAAATTTCAGTGAAAATTAAAAGCAACTGTTTATTTACTAAATGCAGCCAATGCGCACGCATACAGATCAATAGATATGTTGTTGTTTGTGTTTTTTTTTTTTTTTGGGGGGGGGGGTATTCCTAATTCTGAAGTGATTGACTTAAGGGAAAGAAGCTAGTCAACAACACCTAATTCTTGAGCTAATCTATTCTAATAGTGGGATTTAACCATCATTCTTATAACGCACTAATGACCCCAAAGTGCGAAGCGCGATTTTGTGGTAACGAAACTCAAACAGTTTACCTTCGGGCTCAGAGTGCCAAACCTGACCAACAGAAATGTCAATAATGTATATGAAATTGCGTTGGCAAACGTTCGAATTTTACATGTGCCATATAATGTCTCACGAAAAGCATAGAATCAACGTAATTCTTCAAAAATAGCCATCGTTCACGCTGGTTAACAATCTTGAATAAAACTTTTTAATTTTGACGCAAGAAATTGCATAAAATGATATATGTACATATATGCATCGTAGATGACATTTTCTTTCACCCAATTATGAATCAATAATTTAACAAAACCGATACCAAACTCTGGTTACAGAACAACGACAAATCATTGCTACTAACAGACAAACTGCATTATGATAATATGCAGAAATAAATATCAGCACCTTTCTAGTAGTAAATACTCTATAACAGTGTCCAATGAACTTATGTAGACGTTGCTGGAAGTTTCTATTTGCTGCTGTGTATTGAAAATTATATAAAAAAAGAGTCATTTTATGGAAAGAATACGTGTTTTGCATCACGACAGCTAGAAAATGACGCTTAAAAATTAAGTTAGATTGAACTTAATGAACAGGTAAAATGCTGTTACATAAATATTAAAACACGAAAAAAATTCTGATGAGTATCTACTTCAGCTTCTAACTTGTTTGTTTGTTTTGAATTTCGCGCAAAGCTACATGAAGGCTATCTGCGCTAGCCGTCCCTAATTTAGCAGTGTAAGACAAGAGAAAAGGCAGCTAGTCATCACCACCCACCGCCAACTCTTGGGCTACTCTTTTAGCAACGAATAATGGGATTGACCGTCACATTATAACGCCCCCACGGCTGAAAGGGCGAGCATATGTGGTGGGACGGGGATTCGAACCCGCGGCCCTCAGTCGAACCCGCAAGTCGCGCGCCCTAACCAACTGGCCATGCCGGGCCTGGCTTCTAACTTAAGCCATCAATAAAAGCAATGTTTATATCGTTCCTCCACAAAATGCTTTTTTTGCCCTTACAATTAATAGACTACAGGCTCTGGGCAACATAATTCAAGCTTGTTCACTATTTTAACACATATTTAGCAGCAACTACTAAATTTTGCTATGGTATAATATAAAGATTCATAAGTTTTTGCACCTTTAGGCTCACTTAGTTATTTGGCACAATAGTAAAGGCCCATATTGTAGTTATGACTATCTAAATCAGTGGTTCTCAAAGTGTTGTCCGCGGCCCACTGGTGATGCACTAGGGTCTTCCAGGTACTTCGCTGGCTGGTCTAAAATGCAAGTCACTGACGAGAAACGCTACGGCCGAGGTCATAAGAGAACAAAACAGGTGGGGTAGGACCGGTAGGTGGTCAGTGGGGTCTTTTGCCCCGCCGAATTGGTCTGCGGACGAAAAAATTTTAGAACCGCTGCTTTAGATTAGGGCAGTCACAATTGTCTTGACCCGCAGCGGCCCATAACTGCGCCACTCAAGGCCCACCGGTTGAGAATGACTCTGTTACGTCTCCCTTCGTTAATTAACTTTCTGTAACTTCGTTCCGACGAAACTTTAGCGACACAAATCCTTACTTAATAAAACTGGTTTATTATTTCCGAATACAACTTTACGATACACTTATTTTCAACAATCACGCTAAAACAAACGCTATATCAACGAACGTCAACAATACTTCTGACTGTAGTTCAATTACTCACTATCTACACACACATTATCCTCCCGTCACGTTGTCACCCTCTTTTATATACCAGGCTACCCTATATCTAGTAAATACTAGAACATTCGCCAAGGTACAAGATAGTTCTATAAAATAGGTGGCGCCACACCAGTCACGTGACCTCGATGACGCAACAACTCTTTTAATAGATAATGATTTAACATTGTCTACGATCTCTGTAAATACACATTCTGGCATGCGCAAAGAAACACAGTAGAAATCTTGGTTCATGTTGGGGAAGGCGTCTTGGGTTCTCCAATAAATAAATATGATCCATTAAAAACATCAAACGCTATAAATCAAGTTTTAAAATACCTACCCTCCAAGAAAAGTGCATAAGTTATACTGATATTATTCCAGTTAGATATTGTATTCATAAAATTAATAACGAGTTTACAACCTACAAAGTCTCTGCCTCTTCTTGTCCAATGACGATTATCGGTTTCCAGTCTCTGATATTACTGAAGCGTGCACGCTGTTAAAACATATATTGTTAACCTGATGGAACAATGAACTGAGGAAATCCTAGTGAACTGAACTGATTCTAATGAAGAAAAATATAATCTGATTAATTAGTACTAAAGATATCAAATACCGTGTATTGCTGTCTATCATGTTCTTAGAATCCTTATCTTTATGCATGGGTATAACAATTTAGTTAATAATCATTTTATCTTCGATACTCATAATATCGTGCTTAAACGTTAAAGACTAATGTGAAAGATGCATACATAACGTGTAATAATACGACCAGAACTAAACATGTACTCGTGGCTTCCTTCAACGGACATGTTGCAACACGTT
Organism: Limulus polyphemus; assembly: GCF_000517525.1. NCBI lineage: Eukaryota > Metazoa > Arthropoda > Merostomata > Xiphosura > Limulidae > Limulus > Limulus polyphemus. The sequence continues at coordinate 13,197 of NW_013666339.1, read as the reverse complement.
TAATAACCGTACAAGTTGCGTTGTTCTTTCCATGGCTGAGCGTTGTAACTTTTGTACTGATAGAACTATCTTTTGGCTTATACTAAATCATCATTATGAACGTTGATCTCAAACAAATCCTAATATTAAAAGCAAACAAATGGTCATTTTTTACCCAAAATATATAAAAAAGTCAAAACCTCTTCATCATACTTATTCGAGTTTTTTCAAAAAATATGATGAAATAACTACTAAACATGCATTGAAACATACTGCTTCAGCTTACATAAAATAACCTCACGAACAATAAAATCCAGTATACAATAAGCTCTACATACCTTTTGTAAAATTTTCATTTTCACAAAATAGAAACTAAAACGTAAGAAATTTCCAACGCGTTGCTTCCTCTAACAGTTTCGAAGAAAACAAGAATAAGCACAATCTATACAGCTTTCTATATACAAACACAGAAGTCATGTAGCATGTTTTCCCAGACTCGCGATACACTCAAGAAGTGAACACATCTCAAGAGCACGTGAACTAGTAAGCACGAGGGTACCGTAATAACCAATCATCGAACTGGAGGTTGTTACCATGACAGCAAACTACTAGGTTAAAAAAGATTAAACATTTCTGGTCATAACCATAATCTCCGAACAACATCTGTTGTTCCCAAATCAGTTATAATGATTTACCCATATTCTTTTGTGATAAAGTGTTCATTTATTGTTCATCCAGAACGCGCGACATAGAAAAATAAAAAAGGCGTAAAATAACTCCACTTTCCACTAATATGTTTACGAGAATGAAAAAAGAACGTACTTACAGAAAATAGCCATTACTATTTAATATACTAGTGGTATGTCAAGTCAGTACAATTCACCTCTTCTACGTGTGAGTAAAATTGGGAATTTTTTTAAAGAATGTGTATTTGGACAAAGGAGAAAATACTTGAAATGTATTTTTAATGGACTGCATCTGTTTGTTTGTTTGTTTTTGAATTTCGCGCAAAGCTACATGAGGGATATCTGCGCTAACCGTCCCTAATTTAGCAGTGTCAGACTATAGGGAAGGCAGCTAGTCATCACCACCCACCGCCAACTCTTGGGTTACTCTTTTACCAACGAATAGTGGGATTGACCATCACATAATAACGCCCCCACGGCTGAAAGGGCGAGCATGTTTGGTGGGACGGGGATTCGAACCCGCAATCTTCAGATTGCGAGTCGAGTGCCTTATCCACCTGGCCATGCCGGGCCTGACTGCATCTGTCTAGGAAGTTTGGACGACGTTTCGGGTTGCTAGCGTTTTCAAGTAAAATTGAGACTTTTTACAATAAATTATGAAAATATTTTATATGTTTTCTTGTGTTTTTTTTAAGGTAAAGGAATGCTGGATGTCATTGTTTGTAGTCATAATAAAACGAGATAATTTTGAAAAGTAATGATTTTATATCTATTTTATAAAAGATAGCTACTGGTGCTGAGCCAGTTTCATTCAAGATGTTAAGTTGGAGTTTTACTGTTTATATGTAATTATTTCTATGCATTACTTTCAGTATTTTTGTCAACTTTTCCGTCTTTACATCACTCTTCATACCTGGTTCCGTTATGCAATACGAAACAGGTATTAACCAAAACTACCGAAATCATTTCACAAAATATTCCATTGTTAAATCACTTGATATACGTGTTTGTGTACTGGTCTGTGAACTTCGAGCGTATTGTTCTACTCCTAAATATTTTGAACGTTTGTAAAATTATAAAAACAAGAAAATCTTCCAAACTGACACCAGGTGTTAGACACAAACCTAGGTACACATAAAGAGCCGACATGTCGGCGTCTAAATATTATGACTGACAGGGGGCCACATACCTAGAATGCCTTCAGGTATAGGTGTTTCCAGTTCGTTATTTTTTTTATAACACGATTAAATGCATAGGTAGATAATAAGTTTAAACTTCTCTAGGCTTGTGATGTGTTATCACGTTGAAGGAAGTTAACACATATTTTCTGGACAAGGTCGAGTCAAGTCGAAGTATGTGTTTGTTTTGTTGTATTTTGCAGAATCAAGAGAACATTTCATAAAGATAAAAGTTACAAACTGTAACTATAACGAAATTATGCATTTTTTATTAAGCGTCTTAAGTTGTACGTCAAACCTCATATTTTAGTTTGTGTGGACAGCGAACCGGGACATTTTATTAAGCCCCTCCCCCCAGTGTTAAAACACTTGTTTGCACATACTGCACAACTTTTTTGTATTTTTTTTTATATTGGCGGTAAATTGAGAATATGGAGACTATGTAACATACTTACACTACTTATATTGTTCTGACAGTGTAAGCTGTTGATGATGGTGTAATTGTGTGTGGAACGTTCTCGCAGAAGAGTTGATTTTTTTATTATCCTTTATAAGCCCCCCCCCCCTTAGTGGCTCGCGGTAAGTCTGTAGGCTTTGCGACGCTAAAAATCGGGTTTCGATACCCGTGGTGGGAAGAGCATAGATAGACTATTAACAACAACCAACAACTTTTACAATTGACAGTATTTCTGATGCCGATTATGACAACTTTACAAACCTATATTTCCACCACTACGGACAATAATTTTTCTAAGATGAAAATTCAACAATATACGATGCTTGTATTGTCCAAAAATGGTTCAGAAATCATGGCAACGACTTCACTTATCTTTCTTGCCCAACACAGTCACTGGACCTCAATCTCTTTTAACATCTGTGAGATATCATACAGTCTTGGCCAAAATGTTTGCATACTGTTTTATATTGATTTATTGTTCACATGCATGAAGTAGTTATTGAGTAACTGCCCGAGTAGTAACAGAAAAGGTAGCGTATGATCGGACAAACATGTACGAGTTGTTATTCTGATCTGTACATTTGTATAAAAGAGTTTGCTTTTGGTATATTCTTTTTCGAAACAGATCAAAGCTTTGTTCAGACAATTTCTCTGCACTTGGTGTAGAGTCATGCTTCGTCACGTATCAGAGGTTATTGGGCGTCAAATTGTTCGACTGTCCAGGAATGGTAAGAAGCAAACGGACATTGTCAGAACAGAAGGATACCCCTAGTGTACTGTATCCAGAATTCTGAAACGTCATCGGACTACAGGAAATGTTGTTCCAGGAAAATATACTGGTAGACGTCGAAAAACTACTGCCCGAGATGACCATATTTTGGTCAGGTTAACATGTCAAGGTCGAAAAAAGTATTGCAACACCTTACGATAGGAATGCCATGAACACATTCATTCCAAAATATCCAGAAGAACAGTGAATAGGAGACTGATCGTTATTTTGCAAGAAGGGCTATCTGCATACCGATATTAACCAGAATTCACCACCGTCACCGTGTTACTTGGACAAGTCAACACGTCAACTTACAGCTAGGAAGGCCACTGGCGACATGTCATCTTTTCAGATGAGCCCTGTTTCCAGCTTGTTAAAGCTGATGGTAGGATTCGTGCTCGTATTGTACAGGATTATATCGACCAGAAGGACGTTAAAAGATTGCCATGGCCAGCAAAGTATCCAGATTGTAATCCAATTGAGAATTGTTGGGCAGAAATGAGCCGGAAAATTGCTAACCATGCTTAATATGAACTGATATAAAGTTACAGACGCTATTTATAATAATTTTATGTTATATTTTGTCATTATATATGTTTTAGTAAGGTTTTGTTGTGATTGGTGAAATGCTGAATCACACATCTTTCTACATATGTCTGATATAATTGTTTGCTGTTCTAATAAATCGTCCATGATGTCCATTAAACCTGTCTCATTATACAAATTATGTACATAGATGTTTGATACAATATGGAATTCTCAATTTGACAGCGCTAAGTGTATTTGTATTCCATCTTAATAATAATGATCTTATTTGTTACAAAATATGCAAACATTTTGGCTAAGATTGTATTAGCCACAGTAATCCTATGTCGACATCTGTAAGCCAACTGCAGGTCAAACTCTTCTAGTATAGGTTACACACTGGATGAAGCACCTGCTGGTATCTATACCAATCGAATCCATGTTATTATCGTAGAGAAAGTGGGTCAAACCCTATATTATGTGTGTTG
>NW_013666339.1:0-8666 GCF_000517525.1 Limulus polyphemus | reverse complement strand
CCTTAAACTGAAAAGTTTATCATACATTTTAAATACTTACGCTAAATAAATTAGTATGGTGTATATATATATACTTAATATACATATATTAAGTAAATATTTACACCATATATATATATATATATATGGATATGGATTTATCTTCATTGAACACGATTTTTTTACTTAGAAGTCTATGCAATTAACAATACTCTCTAGTTCTTACCTAGTAGTGTGAATTGGTACGTTTACGTTTTAGGTTTGAAAATACGATCGAATAACATAAACAAATTTTGTGAGCGTTTTTAATGTGCTTTTATCTGATATTTTACATTTGAAGATAAACAATCACGTGCTTCTACTATAAATAGGTTTATGTTATTTAGTTTAGTGACCTTGCAAAAACAAATTTTACCTTTCTAAACCAAGGTGGAATTTATAGCAGAGCTACGACTATCGGCACATAAAGTGTGTGTGTGTGTGTGTTTTTCTTATAGCAAAGCTACATTGGGCTATCTGCTGTGTCCACCGAGGGGAATCGAACCCCTGATTTTAGCATTGTTGTATTGTCTATTTAGCAGAGTGCTAAGAATGAGGGCTTTATATAGGCTGTTGATGCCAAAATAACTTGATTTATGAAAGTATTATCGATTCACCAACTTTAATATCAGAGGCATTATATGCACAAGAGGCTGACACAATTATATGACATCTTTATATATATATATACAGCTACTGATTCGAATGACAATTTACTCCTTTTATTTGCACATAAATGATCAACCTATAGACTATGGTGAATTCACATGTGAAAATGTGAAATTTGAAATATTTCAAATAAATCAAGTATGATATATTACATATATATATTAACCTTATTAAAATAACTCTTGTGCTGCTAGCGCCCCCTAGTAATGAGCTCACAACGTTTAATACATACAGGAAATAGGTTTGATAAGTTAATTTTTTGTGTAGCATTTTTAATATAAACTAATTTGAATATATATATATATATATGGACAAAATGATTTTTTTTGCTAGCTATAACTATTAACAATAATAATAATAATATTAAGTAAATGAAAAAGAAACGTTTACAAATACGACAGAAGTATAGTAAAAATAATGTTTTTGTTATATCACACTTCACACGTTGGAACTGATGCTCGTTTCTTTTTTTTTAAGTGTGAAGTTCCGCAAAGGCTACCTGCGCTATGCCCAGCGCAGGAAAAGTACCCGAAAGTTTAGCTTTATCCTCAAGCTTAGGGGTAAGCCACCAGGGCTTAACCTTTAATAAGATAAGTAACACACCAATTTCTCTCTATTTTGCATACACTAGACTGTTGTAATAGCAAGTATTCATCATAAATTAGAAGTAAATTGTTTAATTTACGAACACTGTGATTACAGTCTCCAGTAAGCCAGCTTTAATGTTTACAACAGGTGGACTCCTTTTTCATCATGGGCAAAGACAGAATGACGGGAATTTGTAAATAGTCAGGTGAACTAGAAAGATATAAAACGAAGTTCTATTTTATGTTTCTATTGATCGCTTGGTAATGTTATCAATTGTGATACGATAAATATGTCAAACTAAAACTAATGTATAAATAATTATATAAACTACTCTCACCTAGTAAGTAATAAAATTATAAGCACTATAATATATCCTCCTTAAACATAACCAAAAATAATATAACTTACACGCACAGATTAAGACAACTAAATTACTTAAAAACACTAAAAAAGATTTCATATTCGGTTCTTTGTTTTCGTATAATATGATGTTGATTATAGATATACTTTTATGTACATATAACAACGATGCAAAGTCAAACATACGTATTACAATTTTTTGTTTTCGATGAATCAGTGAAATGCCTTAAGAGCTCTGTAATCAAGGCATTTATAGTGAGTACTTATGAAGCCTTAATTTATACAAGTTTATAGGTAAATGATAGAAGCGGAAGACGGAACATATCATCTATAGATGAGTGTGACATGTCAAACATACACGCATTACTTATGACGTTACACGGCGAGGAACTGTAGTGGAGATCTGGACGTATCTGTAGTATGAACTGATCACGATCGCAGCAGTAATGTAAGACTCCTATTTTGTAAGATGTTGATTGATGAGCATATCAAGTTTATTTATCTTTATATCAGCGTAAAAAATACTTTCAGAAGCCCGATAAATGTTAAAATGGGTACACCAGTTAAAGCATATATGAAAGAAAAATAACTTTGCCGCCCAGAATGGTGACGAAAACAGACAGCCACATGTTTTTCTGACGTTGCTATAATATTTCTACACCGGAATGTCTTACTTAATGCAGTGAGCGCCTCTTATGGCGATTTATTCAACATTCCTACATAAGCAAGACGAATATAATACATACATTTGATGGGCTTCTTTCTAGCCTCTGAGCAAAACACGGTGTGTGTGTGTGAAATCTGTGTTGCTAGTAGTAAGTGAATAAATAACTTCCTACAATATTGCAATATATGTTGTTACTGGTGTTGATAAATTTGATTTCAATGCTAAGATTTGTTTCGAAGTTCTTGTATTAATAAGTTATGTTTCTGAAAATTCCAAGAAATAAACTATTTATTTGTGTTGGAGTCCGTAAAAAATATAAGCTATCAAATAAAAGTGATAACAATTCACCTATAACGAGAAACTAACTTAGGTGCAAGACACAATGTTTCAGTTTATCTTAGGTTCTAATGAGAACTGATTATATTTTATTGATTTTAGCTACAATTTTTATTTTGGCGTATTATTTTTTTGTTGTTTATGCTCAAAACTGCACAATGGGCTACCTATGCCGTGCCCACCGCGGGTATCGAAACCCAGTTTTTAGCGTTACAAACCCTCTAACTTACTGCTGAGCCACCGGGGGCGGTGTCATGATTTTGCCAAATGAAGTTTTATTCGACTGTCTTATGGTGGAGATTATACATATTATTTGCACGTATGTGTTTGCAGCCATGACTAACGAAAAGGCATTTCAGAAGCTTTCAAGACCTAACTGATACACTACCTCCAAACATAACGTTTCTGATTCTAATGAAAATTTAACGAAGTATTTTCCATCGACAACGATAACTATTAAAACACGAAAGCAATATCTTAAATTGTTACAGAAGTTGTTAAAAGGAAGAATGCTCCTAAGTTAGTAAACCTGTTTGTACTTCAAATAAATAATTAGCTAAAATCCATACTGCTTTCAAAGTGCCCCTCCCCCGGTGGCTCAGTGATGAGTCTAAGGGCGTACAATGGGTTTCGATAACCGTGATAGTCCATTATGTAGCTTTGTGCTTGACACCGAATAACCAAATCATCAATATTATTGATGTCAATATGTAGTGGATATTTAATACTGATTCCACTTGTGGGCGAGCGAAAATCTGAGGTTTATAACGCTAGAATTTAGAAATAAATCCGTGCAGGCAGTTCACTTTGTAATCTTTGTACCTAACAACGACAGCAAGAGAAAAAAAAAGGATATTGAAGATGCGAAAACTTATAAGTGGATAATACAAGGTAAGTGCTTTCATGAATAATCAGCTTTATCTTATAGTGATATCACAATGAAGTTACTTCAGTCACACTGATATCACCATGAAGTTATTTCAGTCACAATGATATCACTATCAAGTTATTTCAGTCACAATGATATCACTATCAAGTTACTTCAGTCACATTAATGTCACTATGAAGTTATTTTAGTCACAATGATATCACTATCAAGTTACTTCAGTCACATTAATGTCACTATGAAGTTATTTTAGTCACAATGATATCGCTATAAAGTTACATCAGTCATAATGATATCGCTATAAAGTTACTTTAGTCACAATGACATCACTATGAAGTTACTTCAGTCACAGTAATATCATTATGAAGTTATTTCAGTCACAATGATATCACTATGAAGTTACTTCAGTCACAATGACATCACTATGAAGTTACTTCAGTCACAGTAATATCATTATGAAGTTACTTCAGTCACAGTGATGTAACTATGAAGTTACTTCAGTCACAATGACATCACTATGAAGTTACTTCAGTCACAGTAATATCATTATAAAGTTACTTTAGTCACAGTGATATCACTATAAATTTACTTCAGTCACAGTGATGTAACTATGAAGTTACTTCAGTCATAATGATGTAACTATGAAGTTACTTCAGTGGCAGTGACATCACTATGAAGTTACTTCAGTCAGAGTGATGTCATTGTGAAGTTACTTCAGTCACAATGTTGTCACTATGACATAACAACTGCAGTTTTGTAAGCAATTCAGATGGAATGTGGAGGACGCTTTCAGTATTTGTCCTTTTTTCCGCCCCAGCTTTCATAGGATGGGCATGACAAATATTATTTTTATACTAGTAAAACGTGTTGAAATTCGACAAAATATATAGAATTATGATATTATACTCAATCCGCATTCTTATCTAGCCAACAAAATCGAATATTTGGCCTTTAAGACACGCTCTTCTAAAAGTTGTTTTAAAATTAAAAACCTTCTCCGGCAATGTTGATACTGTAACTACTCGCTCCACCTATAAATTTAATTAGTCATCCCTATTTATGAACTTGTCAGCAGAGAACAACTTTATAATAACCCCCTCCTACAAAAGTATGAATTAGTCATCTGTGTTTTTGCACTTCTTAATAGAACTCAATAAAACACTGAATTTGTCAACAAAATATTAGAAAATTACACAGTAAATCTATTCGAAACTCAAATAAAAACAAACCGTGTTAAAAAAAATTATTATCGTATGTGAATTTTCTTTAAAATTTAAAGATGTAGCGCATTTCTTATTAGCATAAAACGACATAAACAATACTCTTAAAGAATAATTTTTATGCTACACCATTTCATGAAAATTATTATTCAAAACTTCGCAGTAGAAAAAGGGTTTTTGTTAAATTTTAACAACGTATACACACACAAATTAACATGCATCCATAAGAGTCGCTCTTAGTAGGCCTTACACCTATACTTACAATTGTTTTTTGCGAATTTCTATTTATTTATCTTGATATTCATGCTCCCAGCGGTATGTATGTGGACTTATACCGCTAGAAACCTGGTTTCGATACCCGTGGTGGGCAGGGCACAGATAGCCCATTGTGTAGCTTTGCGCTTAACTACAAGCAACCAAACTTTGTATTCATTTGCAATGGACGGACAGACATTCATATTCCCAAATTCTGCTAGTATAACATGTTGAAATTCGGCAAAATATATAGAATTTTGGTATTTCAAGCGACGGTCTAAAACCAAAATATATAGAATTTGGGTATTTCAAGCGACGGTCTAAAACCAAAATATATAGAATTTTGGTATTTCAAGCGACGGTCTAAAACCAAAATATATAGAATTTTGGTATTTCAAGCGACGGTCTAATAGAATTTTGGTATTTCAAGCGACGGTCTAAAACTAAGGACTATCGGATTCATATTGGAGAAGTATTTTCTTTGTAAACAATATTTGCATCTTCAGGGACATAAAGTTTTAACCGTGAGAAAGAAAACGTTGACTCAGATAAGTACAACCTCGACGGACAGACATATTTTTTTCCCAAATAATATTATTGTGAAAGATGTTAAAATATTTCTTGTTATATTCCGGATACTAAATATATCAATGCTTGATACTACGAGTATCGAAACCCGATATTTAGCATTACAACCTAATGACTTATCGCTGAGACACCGGGGGGGGGGGATTTGAGTTTAGTAATTTATGTGAATCATGAAAAAAACAAAAAAAAACACGATTTTATTTTAATAAGAAGATTAGGTTTATTATCAATGATCATCCTCACTTGTGCTTGCTGCTTATAAAGTACATCAGCAAATTGTGTTACGTAAATACAGAGGATCATTGAATATTTTGAAAACATGTGTAAATTAAGAACCAGTACTCTGCAAATGTTGAGGTGATTCTAGAATTACGGTGGCTGAATAGATGCGTGACCCCCCTTTTAACAGAAGTATTCATAGAAAGAAATTTTAAACGGAGAAAAGTCAAACGACACATTTCGAAAATATAAGTCTTCAATGTTCTCACACCAAACATGCTCGCTCTTTCAGCCGTGAGGGCGTGATAATGTGACGGTCAATCCCACTATTCGTTGGCAAAAGAGTAGCCCAAGTGTTGGCGGTGGGTGATGCTGACTAGTTGCCTTCTCTCTAGTCTTTCACTACTAAATTAGGGGCGGCTAGCGCAGATAGCCCTCGTGTAGCTTTGCGAGAAATTTAAACACACACACACACACATAACGTTCTCCATGGAAGCGGAAAAACTCGCACAATAGAAAGGTTAGTACAGTAACGTACCAATACCCCACTCCAAGCCAATCAGGACTACAAAATGAAGGCCATGGTTACGAAAGAGAACCTTCCAACCTGAAAACCCACTGCAATGAAGCTGGGCATATATTTTCGTACTGTTAACGAGATAATACACAAAGATTTGAAAATTACAAAAGCTAACAAGCTTATAAACTCTCAGCCACATGTCGAAATCAATGGCTGTTTTCACGAGAAAGACAATTAAAAAACCGGAATTACAGGAATCTTATTCAACCACATGTCTATGCAACTCCAACAGATATTCATGTCTTTAATTTGTTTAATCCTAGACTTGACAGTTGTAGGTCATTGATAACGAGTAGGAGAAGCATGAGACAATATTACCGTCGGGGGAATGCGGTCTTTAGCGCTGGTAGTAGAATTTAATAATCGTTTCTAAAAAGTATAAGTGACCTTCCACGTAACGTGATGTGGACAACGTCCACGAAGTTTGAAAGTTCACGTACATATCAAACATACATTTAGTCCTTTAACATTCGTATCAACTGCTGATTTTCACGTGTGGTAATTATGCAATAATTTAATGCAGAAAGCTCACTAAACCACTTTAGATAAATTCGGAGATTTCTAATGTGTACAGCAAGTCTTGAAGCACAGAGTTATAAAGTGTAAATACACCAATTGTTGTTGGTGATTCAAAATTTCACACTTCATACGCTAATGGTTACACATTTAAAGAGGGATTTTCCAGTAATGCTGGGACTGGTAAATAGATGTTCCATGCAGGACTAACCGTTTCACTGGGAGATGAGAGTATGCTTGGTATGCACGAGAATATATATGTACAAAGTATTCTATTAAAATTTGTGAACATCAATCGCCATGATGTCAGTAAACAGCTAAAATCATTGTTTTTAAGAGTGTTTGTCCAATACTATAACAACATCATTCAGAAGTGATTCCAATGGTTTCTATCGTGAAATTGGTGAGAAGATGACTCGTAATAAAATTTTCTTAATTAGAAGCTTATAAGGAGTTAAAAATGATCAATATTTTACGATTTGTAGTTTTGAACAGCAAATGAATTCGTAATTATATTAAAATGTCGTATTTTAGCTGTTTTCCAAATGTAGTTTTTATCAACTACCTTGCGTTGCATTAAATATTTCGTATTATAGAAATTAAAAGATTAAATAAGATATTGTAATCTGAAAAAAAAATCGTTATTTGTGTTACTTATAATGTTTTATATGAGCTGTTTTACATTACAATATTGTTTTAGTCACAGATAATCTAAAAACTCGAATAACGACGAAAAAGGCATTTGTCATTGTAGGAAAATCCATGATTTTTTAAACATTTCAGCTAAAACTACGTTAACCGCTCCTCGCAAAAACTTTTTAATACACTTTCCGTTAGAGGCCGCCTTAGAAAATTTGCACTTAATAAATCAATAGAGTCCTATAACTATAAATATACAAGGCCCACGAGAAAGGTTTATGTCGACACGCCCTCTCAATCAAAACGCTATTAAAGAGCACGAGCAAGGAGAAACACAGTTCTTCTCTAGAAAACGTTATTATACGTTCCAACCAATGTTTTCAACGTACAATATAATCATAACTCAAACTTTTCTACGTCGTACCTCTAAAAGAGTTTCAACTTTGTTAGAAAGCTTGTTAGACTCGTAAATGGCGTTCTTTAAAAGCATTACTAGGTAAACTAATTGATACACACATACACATGTATATATATGTGTGTGTGTGTGTGTGTGTGTGTGGAAATACATGTTTAAAAAATATCACATTTACATTAATGACTGCACAACATTACTAAGTTCATACAGTAAGGTTATTAACTAATTTGGTATTGATAATAAACCACAGATGCAGAGAGAGAAAGGAGTTTCGCGCACTCTTAAAATTAGTTAGAATTTTGAACTCCTTTCGAATTTTTAATGACGATTACTTACTCATGATGCCCCCAGTGGCTCAGCGTTATGTCTGCGGACTTACAACGCTAGAAACCGGGTTTCGATACTCATGGTGGGCAGAGCACAGATAGCATGTGTAGCTTTGTGCTTAACTTTAAACAAACAAACAAACAAACAAACTTACTCATGAAGCACTATATATTAGTACGGATTTTCATGACATTTTACCCAACGTATGGTTGGTTTATTCACTATATATTAGTACGGAATGAATTTTCATAACATTTCCCCCAACGTATGGTAGGTTTATTCACTATATATTAGTACGGAATGAATTTTCATAACATTTCCCCCAACGTATGGTAGGTTTATTCACTATATATTAGTACGGAATGAATTTTCATAACATTTCC
>NW_013666338.1:454759-460662 GCF_000517525.1 Limulus polyphemus | reverse complement strand
ATATGTGAAAAAAAGATTTAAAAGTAAATGTTTAAATATTCACGATTGACATGTTCCTTATGGGGGGGGGGGGAGAGAAAGTGAATGCAAGTAAAAGGATATACAAAAAAAAGTGAGCAAAAATGTAAAAATTATCAGTACCAGTAAGGCTTATTTGTGATGAATGTTAAATAGCTGTGATATCAAATTATACTAACGAAGATGTTAATAAAAAATTGTGAAGAATAATAAAACTCCTGAACCAAATAATATTTCCCCAAGAGTTTTGAGGGAAATTAAAAATAGGAAATGTTACCTTCTACTAAGTTCTTCAACCCCTCCTACTTCGCCCTCACATTATTCAAAAAAGAAAAGACAAATAAGTAGTTCTAAGCTAAACAACTGGTTATATGCACCCTGTCCGCTGCTGGAAATCGAATCCTGGATTTTAGTGATTTAATTTCGGGGAGATAAATGTTATAGCAAATTTATGGGAAGCGTACCTGGGAACCACTTAAAAATCTAAATTATGTGGCTACAGACATGTAATAATTTAAGAAGTATTTAAAAATGCCTCATTAACTCATTTGGTAGAACACGCGACAAATCTCGGGTTCAAATCCAAGTCGAAAAATTAAAAAAGGAGAATATCACATAAAATCAACTTATTAAAACCGTCCAGATAAAGATGAAAATAAAAGCAGAAAAAAGGAAATTTAAGAATATATCTATACGTTTTGAGCATACGTACACAGACGATATATTCATCACGATATGTTATAAAACAGAAGCAAAAGAAGTGAAAGATGTGAGATAGGCTTTGAAAACCAATAACTGAAAAAAACATTTCATAAGGCAAGGCGAGTGTGGTCTTCTGGTTTAGTGTACTCAAACTGTGCTTTGGTTTTTGAATTTCGTGCAAAGCTACACGTCGGCCCTAATTTAACAGTGTAAAACTAGAGGAAAGGCAGCTGGTCATTACCACCGACCGCCAACTCTTGGGCTACTCTTTTACCAACGAATAGTGGGATTGACCGTCACATTATAACGCCCCACGGCGAGCATGTTCGGGATTCGAACACGCGACCCTCAGATTGCGAGTCGAAAACCCTAACCAACCGGCCATGCCAGGCCTAACTGGATAGAAAATACGTTCGCTTTTGAAAACTACTGACATAGTTTTGTTTTCTTTTAGAAATGCCCTCCAATGGCACAGTGGTATGTCTGCGGACTTACAACGCTAGAATCTGGGTTTCGATACACGTGGTGGGCAGAGCACAGATAGCTCATTGTGTAGCTTTGTGCTTAATTACAAACAAACTTTTAGAAATAAACTTTTTAATCAGATTTGTACTAGAGTTACAATCACGGTTTATAAGATTGATATAACATTTCTAACAATTATTTTTTTTAATTTCCTTTACCTAATATAATTCAGCCGATACAAGTCACACATTTTTTTTTTGAATACACTACTTTAAAAGTTCTCTAACTAAAAAAAAGTTCCTTTTTTTTTTCACCCCGTTTTCAGACTGGTTGCAGATTCCCCCAGCCGGAAGACTAATGGATCAGATATGGGACCAGAATTATAGAGTATTCGAATCTAGGGTTGAAGTAACGTATAGAACTCAAATTAAGAAAAAAGTTACACAAACAGGTACAACTGTGAATTTTGTATTTCTCTAAGTTAGGTATTGGTTTCAGATAATAATGCATAATTTTACTGCGACACTATATATGAAGTACCTTGATTTTTTTAATATCATAGAGGAAAATATTTCAGGTTTTGATATAAAAACAGCATTAAGAATACAAATTGCATTTGGTGGCCAGGGTGCGTGATCACACCATTGACACTGAATGAAAAAACACTGGGACCACAATTACTTCGGCTTTAGTAATGAGCGGTATATTTTATATAGGGGTTTAGCCTGGCATGAAACATCCAGGGGGCTTATTTTAGACAGTTAATGTCCAAAGTACAATATGGTAATCAAACTTGTTTTTGACAGTTAAAGTTTCACTTAGAATATGACAATCAAACTTATTTTAGACAGTTAAAGTTTCATTTAGAATATGGTAATCAAACTTATTTTAGACAGTTAAAGTTTCACTTAGAATATGGTAATCAAACTTATTTTAGACAGTTAAAGTTTCATTTAGAATATGACAATCAAACTTATTTTAGACAGTTAAAGTTTCATTTAGAATATGGTAATCAAACTTATTTTAGACAGTTAAAGTTTCATTTAGAATATGGTAATCAAACTTATTTTAGACAGTTAAAGTTTCATTTAGAATATGGCATCAACCTTATTTTAGACAGTTAAAGTTTCACTTAGAATATGGTAATCAAACTTATTTTAGACAGTTAAAGTTTCACTTAGAATATGGTAATCAAACTTATTTTAGACAGTTAAAGTTTCACTTAGAATATGGTAATCAAACTTATTTTAGACAGTTAAAGTTTCATTTAGAATATGGCAATCAAATTTGTTTTAGACAGTTTCATTTACAATATGATAATACGTAAAAGAAAACTTTGTTGCAAACCTTCTTCATATAAGGAATTAATAATTATTTTCAAGTAGGTTAAAGTTCATTATACCAAATGTTGGAAGTATTTAAGTGTTACAAAATATTTCATTTGAAAAAATGGCTTTAGTTACCCATTTAAATATTTTTTACTTTACTATTTGAAGTTTACAAGTAGCATACGTAATGAAGTTTGCTTTTTGTTAATGGCAAAGTTACACAATGGACCATCTGTATCTGTCTGCCGTGGGTATCGAAGCCTAATTTTTCGCGTTATAATCCTTCAGACTTTCCGCTGAGCTACGTGTGGAAGAAGTGGTATAAATATTTATATTTTGGCACAGTCATTTCATCTATTACTGCCATCTAGTAGAATTTTTGTTAAAGAAAATCTACTTGATACTGCTTTTCATACAGCTTTTATGTTTGTAGTTAAGCGCAAAACTATATAAAGGGCTATCTTTGCTCTGCCCACCACGGGTATCGAAACTCAGTTTCTAGCGTTGTATGTCCGCAAACATACCGCTGTGACACTAGAACTAGTTTTTATATAATATTATCTGATCAACATTTTATAAATCTCAAAACCTGTTAACGTTTTCTTTAGACAGTGATGTTTTTTTTTATCTCGAACCTCATAGGCGGAGAAACATAATTTAATTGGGGGGGGGGCACCTTATTTGCTATGTTAACCGTGACCATTGAACTCAAAACTAAAACAGATACTTTCCATGGTAGTTATAAACAAGTTTCTATTCCCCCATTCAAAGGGGCACTTCGCTACCTGGTCAAACTGGAATCACGTACCTCAGTGCTCTACACTGGTTTCCTATTCGATTGTTTTATTACTGTAAGTTAAATCGTTTAATTGTGTTGTTTCCGGAAGTCTTGTACTGAAAATTTTCCACAAATTCAACAAAATGTGTTGCTATAACATGGATCTTTGTTATATTGCTTCCGTACTTGTTGGTAATGTAAAAGGTGTATCCCTATAATAGTAGGATAAACAAAATGATTGAAAATACCTATTATAGCGCCATCTAGTAAGTCTGCAAAAAGGTTCTAGGAATAATTGTAATTAGAGAGTAAAGAACATTATAATTTTCTTATATTAGTGCTATTCCGAGTCGATAGGACAAATGCCTCACACTTCAAATATTCGAAATAAATAGTTTCACATTATTATAAAAATATAAAATGTGATAATTACTTATAATAAAAAAATGGACTTGGCTGAAGTTTAATTAGATTCCACTCACGTGATCTAGTGACGTCAAAGACGGTCTAATATTACACATGGTACGATACAATAATATAGGACAAACTACATATAGCAGCTAAACCATCTGGAATACATTTAATTTTTTAGTATTTTGCGGCATCTTTGATTAAAACTGGTTATGAATTTCGGTCAAGATAATATCAAACCATATCAATTTGAATTGGGGGATCTAGAGAAAAACAATGACCGATGTATAATATATTCCCATCGGTGTAGGTGGCAAATTAAAAGTATGAGGGTCCAAGGTTTATTTGGCCGAGCAAAGTGAGGGAAATGTGCACTAGGGTTCAGGACTTGCAACAAAACCCTGGAAATATTGAGTTCTGGATTAAAGTTTATGCATTTTCCTGCATTTTTACTCGTACAGATTGCAAAATTGGGGGGTCTCCGCTTCATAAGCCATTATATCCTTCGAGATCACAAAAATTAGGAAGTACATTCTAAAATATAGCATTTTTTCGTACATATGAACTTTGTAAACCCGTAGAAGTCTTACGCAAACAACTGATAAATATTTCTAAATTTGGTATTAACAAATATTTGAAAATTATTTTTCCTGATTTGTCATAAACCACAGTTACGTGAAACGTCGAATGTGAGAAGTGATATACATCGAGGGATTGTTGGCTGGACTCAAGCCCCTGTCTTCCTGTTCTTGTGCCCCCAAAGTGCCCTTTTTTTCCGTCATAAAAAGTCAACAACTACTAAAAGATAGACCTGATTTCACACCTGGTTTGCTGTAAGATATTCTAAAGAAAAAAGAAGAGATTTCAGTTTTAAAATGAATGGAACACAAAGACTTTTAGGACCTTATAGTGAAAAATAAATTGTAATATGCTATTAAGTGTTAATATGCAAAAAAAAACACTTTTTTAATTATAGATCACAAGAGTGTTGATAAAACCAACTGAATGGGAATGAAAGATTATCTGGTTGCTTATTATAGATTTTTACCCTATGTGTACCAGAAGCAACCCACATTCCCTCGTAGCCTCTTTTAGCACGCCCCCCCCAAAAAAAAGGCTTGTGTTATGATGTTTAAAAAAGTGGCCTTCTTAGTTAATGAACTATTACCCTTTTAATGGTTCTACAAGTTACTGAACTTGCAATCAACAATGTGCTAAAGTTATTCTTCTAATCAACACGTAATATTGAAGAAGGAGATATTTTATTCGCTTTATAGAATTGTGTTTCTCACACTAGCATTGAAATCTTCAATATACGCCCCTAGTGATAAATGCTCGAACCTGATAAGACTAAGGGGCCACTTCCGACAAAGTTCACCATACGAGTCCATAACTCTAAAGTTCGTTAGTTCAAAAAGTTGAAAATTGAATATCATTAACTAAAACGTCAAGTAAATTGTACATTGAAGGTCACTAACTTCAAGTCGAATGTTGGTAATCCTAAAATCAACACTGTCTCCTCCCTGGATTGTGAAGTCCCCTAAATAATTCTTATACACAAATAAAACGATAATGTACTAAACTTTAAGTTAAACAGGCATTATAATCACTAAATCATTAATTACAGTAGCAATTACTAATCGTAATATTCATACCTCATTAAAAACATTTAGAAAAAGTGAACATTTTCTAAAAGTAGGATTTTTTTGGGAAGTACTGCATGGGAAAAGTGTTCGGATTTTGCTGATATAAACTGTAATGTTTTTATATATTACAAGTGGTACCCTTTATTGAAAAAATAAGTTTTTAAGAACTCCATTTTTAGTACTATATTTACAAATTACATCAATCATGTCATAATCAAACCCTCACGTACGGTCCTAGAGAAAGTCTTGTTTTTGTTGTGAGTAGAGTACTTTTATTTAAAATTGTGTTATGTCATAAAGAAATGGTTGTTGTACATACCGCAGTTACTTTTCTAATTGTCTGAATCTTGAATACTCAAAATGTGAATTTTTTTATAGATTTTTGTTTGTGGTGCCATTCAATAGATGTCACTACATTGTATATTACACACGCTACGTTCATTATACAGTACCTCGCAGAAATATTCATCCCCTCTACCAATAATGTTACATTTGATGAAATACAAATAATGTAAAAATTTTAATGAACTTGTTTTTATTCAAAACTCTAATTTT
>NW_013666338.1:442423-454749 GCF_000517525.1 Limulus polyphemus | reverse complement strand
ACTTAACACTGTTATGTGTGAAGGAGGTTGAATGTTAGCAAAACCTGCATAGAAAATAGATAAATTTAAATTTGCAGATTGCTTAAGTATTCAGCCCTGTAAGTCAGTACTTGGTGGAAACACCTTTGGCAGCAATTACTGCAGTGAGTCTTTTTTGGATAGGTCTCTATCAGCTTTACACAAGTTCGTTGGAAATCACTGATGGACTGCAATCTTCAAGTCTCGCCATAAATTTTCTATTGGACTTTGACTGGGCTACTCCAGGACATTCACTTTCTTCGTTTGAAACCATTTCAGTGTGGGTTTGGTCTTGTGCTTCGGATCATTGTTCTGGTGAAATGTGAATTTTCGACCCAGTTTAAAATTCTTGGCTGACTCAAGCAGGTTTTTCTTTAGGATTCGCCTGCACTTTGCACCATCCATCTTCTCTCAATCCTGACAAGCTTCCTAGTCCCTGCTGATGAGAAGCATCCCCATAACATGATGCTGCCACCACCATACTTGGCAATTGGAATGGTGTTGACTGGATGATGTGCTGTGTTGGGCTTGCTCCAGACGTAACGCTTTGAATTTAGGCCATAAAACTAAATTTTTGTTTCGTCTGACCACAAAACCTTCTGCCACATGTCTACAGTATCATTTACACGCTTTGTCGCAAACTCCATACGAGATTTAACAGGATTTTTTTTCAGTAATGGCTTCTTTCTTGTCACTCGCGATATTGTCGATGTATGAACACTGACTCCCACTTCAGACATGGAAATTTGCAAACCTTTCAAAGTCACTGTCAGCTACACAGTGGCATCTTTAACCAGTTTCCTGCATAGTTTGGAAGGGCGGCCAGATCTGGGTAGTGACTGGGTAATATGAAGCACATTCCATTTCTTAATGATGGACTTCACCGTACTCAAAGGGATAATCAGCGACTTTGAAAATTTCTTGTACTATTCTTCTTATCTGTGCTTCTCTATCACTTTATCCCTGACTTGTTTGAAAAGTTCCTTGGTCTTCATGGTTGGTTTGTCGCGTCACTTTGTGAGCTGTGACTTGGAACAAATGCATTTACTCTGAAGTCAAGTTAAACCACTTTGATTACAAACAGATAGATACCATTAGACTTTCAAGCTAATTTTTTGCACCTTAACTGATTTAAGGTTGCCATAACAAAGGGGTTGAATGCTTATGTAATTGAGAATATTCTAATTTTCTTTGAAAATCTAACTTAATTAAAAAATATCAGCGTTTTTTTAGCTTTCTCAGTTTGTGTAGATTCTAAATATAACATATCATTTGAAAGTTTTATGATACAAGCTCAGACGGCAACAAATGTGAAAATTTTGCAGTGGGGATGAATACTTTTGTGAGGAACTGTAGTAAGATGTGTTATACAAAGTAGAAGCAAAAGTCTGATTAACAATACAAAACCTTCTTCATTATCATATTTATTACCACCAAACTATTCATTCACCAAATCTTATGGTGGTTTTCTTTTCTATAGTTTAAGGCACAAAACTGGTATGATTTCTTGTCTTTTACCATCGCTTGCTGTCTTGTCAGTAAGTAAATTGTCGAAGAAATCCTCTGGTAGTTCTATCCTTGGTGACACTCTAGAAGTGGTTTCAAAAGAAACCCAGGGCTCTTCAGTTGGTTGACGTAATACTAGTAAAGTTTTCTCTGGACGTATGATTAGCTATGATCTCTTCCTAACTTTCTTCAATGTGAATGAATAACCTTTGGCTTGGATCACCTGTCCTTCTGGATTTTATGAACCACATCACCGATTCTTTTCACTATAGTATAAGGTCATTTCGAATATCTACCTACTTTCAGAATTCATCCTATCTTGCGATGGGGAGTATAAAGCCATACTTTTGTCACCACGACGAACTCTAATCTTATCAGCATGAACAACATATCAACTTTTCATTTTATTGCCATCCGATTGAAGTCCTCTTCATGTAGAGTTATATACGACATCAATGGTGTTCTTTGGTCTCTTTGCATACTCTGTGCAAGACTCTATTCAGCGATTATCCTCAGGGTGAGAGTATAGAATATTCAATGGCACACTGTGTTCTTTTCCAAACATCAGCAATGCTGATGTGTTGCCTGAAGCTTCATGTATTGCTGTTCAATAATTTATGTTTAAGAGGTGAAGATTTTGATCTTATGGTTTTTGATGTTCTTTTATATAAATGGCTATTTTTTTAATACCGTGGTTTTGATCTTTCCATTTCATCAAAGGACGGATGAAGAACAGTTGATTTGACACAAACAAGGCTAGTCCAAAGTTTCATACCTGATCTGAGTGAAACTTAACAGGCACTCCAAAACAAATTCACCGTCAACTTTCCTTGTTAGAGTTTCTGATTACTGGTTAAGAACACCTTATACTTCTGCCAGTTTGATGAGAATAGTTCATCACAACAACAATATACTTATTTTCACTGTTACTCTGTAGTAGAAGACCAGGCACATTAATAAAAACTCTCTCAAGTGTAAAGTACTTGTAGAACTAAGAACAGCTTATAAATAGGAAAACTATATTCCGATGCACTAGCCCCCCAGTGGCACAGCGGTATGTCTGCAGACTTACAATGCTAGAAACTGGGTTTCGATACCCGGGGTGGGCAGAGCACAGATAGCCCTTGTGCAGCTTTGTGCATAATTGAAAACAAACAAACAAACCGATGCACTATTCATCACTGGCCAAGATCCCAAACAAATTAGAAAGGACTGGAACGTCATATCCACCTAGGGCATGTACAACTATATTATACTTAACTGGGAACTTTAAGTTAGCATGTTCTTTCACACAAGTTAGTAATTTTCTTTTGGTTGAACCAATATAGCCCTTCTAGTAGCAGGGACAGGTAAAGTTGTCCGTCCGATCCGTGGTGATTATTTTGATTAAGTATTTTTCAGGCCCCTGAAGTGGTCTGAAAGATAACCAGGGGTGGTCAGAAACTTCAGCTTCTTTTCACCCCACTTCTTGGCCAAGTGGTAAGGTCTTTAACAAGAAATACATTGATGTTCTTGAAACTGGTAATTTATTGAAGATTAAACAATTTTCACTCGACTTGTTGCCTGAAGCTGTCCGGAAAAGCAGCGAAATATGTTCCAGTCACGAGCTACGAACAAGATTCAACGCCAGAAAAGAAAAGATGAGAAGAGTGGCACAAGATGATGACTTTGGAGATGATGTAGCGCTGGAGTTGAGGAAAGTCGGTGAAACTGGTCGATGATTCGTTGAGATAAAGATGAAAGGTTAGACCAAACACATAAGTTCCGATTAAGCATAATCACATTTATTTCTCACTTTAGGTAATTTGGATAAGATATGAAGTTTTTGTTTCCTGAGTTTTACATGAATTACCTGTAAATATTGTTGGCCTTTAGTAAGTAAACGGCTCTTTTCAAAGGGTGGGATCTTTAGATCCGATGCCCTGTGCAAATTTTGATGTGGGGAAACGGGAATACCCCAAAAGAAAAAAATACTTTCACTGGCAGGGCGCCGAATATTTTACCCTGCCAGTGCCCGAAGCTGTAAGAAAGATCAGGACATATATGGTTAAATATTATCATTCAGGGCGTGTGCCTTGTTTAGAGGTGAGATGTATCATTGCCAAGTTTCGGAGGTGGCAGCTAATGATGGAAATTGATTCGTTAATTCAGTGTGGTTGATTGATTTTTAGAATTATTTATTCGCGAGTTTTGTTATACGTTGTATTTATTCGCAAGTATTCGTTGTTTTGCTTATTTTCTCAAGGTATTCCGGTGGGGTGTATTGTGGGTGCCGAAAAGCTATTCTCGGTTAATTAACGTTTGAACGCGACTGTACTGGATGTGTGACATGATGACTGTAATCATGTTACCGTATTCTATTATAGAGCGTATGAATACCTTATTTATGGCCATTACTGTTTTCTGGTCATTCACTAATTGGTCATTGAATATCAAAGTATTTTCTCCAGTGGACCTTATGAAACAGGCTAAAGAAATAAAAGAACCCAAAACTGGTACTGGAAATGCAGCTCCAATACACCACAATACGCCAGAAAATTCCAACTTGCAAAACAAGCTTAACCTCTCAAAGAAATAGAAGCCATGAAGGAAAAAAGGAGTAATAGAACCAAGTACTAGTCCTTTGCCACCACCTTTTGTACGTGTGAAGAAGAAAGATCGATCAACAGGGTTTTACCTGGATTACCAGAAGATGAATGAAGTCTCAAAGAAGGATGCTCTATCTGGATCAAAATTGTTTTCAACATTGGATTTAAGACTGTTTCAAGAATAGTGCAGAAAAACCACAGTGGCATACAATTGCTCCATACAACCCAAAGTCATAAATGTACTAAAGACAGTGAGATTCATTATGCTTACAAGAGGGCCTTTCGTGTCAGCGAAAAGAAGATACCATAAGAATGAATCAAATATTATTGCCGATTCTTTCACAATCTCTACGTTCTGAAGCACTTAATCATCTCCATAACTTTCCAGCAGCTGGACACTTAGGTGTTAAAAAGACTGGAGAGAGTAAGAGAATGCTCCTATTAGATTGGGTACTGTGGTGCTATAAAGAATTGGTGTAAATTATTTGAACCATCCTGTGAGTGAAAAGGTTCACAAAAGAAAAAGCATGGACAGCTGCAGCAGTATTGTGTTGGATAACCACTTGAGAAAGTTGTTGTTAATGAGCTTGTTTTTTTACAATAGAGTAAAAGTGGGATTTAATACAGCATGGTTGTGATGAGCTATTTCACCAAATGGCCAGAAGCATTTGCTTTGCTCAACAATAAGCAGAAACTCTAGGACGTAAACTCGTCAATGAATTTCTTTCAAGATTTGTGGTGCCTATGGAACTTCACTCAGATCAGGGATGGAACTCTGAAGCAGCCTTGTTTGTAGAAATATATCAGATTTTTGAAATAAAAAAATGAGAACAACAGCCCTTCATCCATCTTTTGACCACATTCTGGATATATATATATATATATATATGAAATTATACACTTTTATATAAATTAGGCATTTATGTGGATGAACATTAGAAAACCTGAGATCAAGATTTTCTACTGCTACTTGTGAGTTATCAAACAGCAGTACATGGAGCTATGGGCAACACACCATCATCACTGTTGTTTGAGAGAGAACTTAAATTGCTATTCGATCTTCTGTGCTCACATGTAGTGGATAGCCACTTTGCAGAGTCTTACATAGAACAGGCAGAAAAACTGAGGAACACCATTGATATCATATATGGCCTTACCTATGAAAGACTTCAATTAGCTAGTTATAAAATGAAAATTCACTGTGATGTTAATGCTGATAAAGGTGATATGTTTTGTCTGTACATTCACCCCTCTCCTGTAAGAAAACATGAAACTCTAAACGTAAGTAGGTGTTGGGAAAGGCCATATGTTGTATTGAAAAAAATTGACGATGTGGTTTACAAAATCCAGAAGGACAGGCACTTTAAGACTAAAGGACATTCACCAGTGAGTTGGATAAATTCAGAAAAGAATTTCTCAACAGAAAGACAATCTGCTAAAGAGCCCATGGTCCTTGTTGAGACCACTTCTAGAGATTGCCAAAGATACAGCTTCCAGAATTTTCACTCGACCACCTACCTAAGGAGGACTTTTCCAGTAACATGACAGCATGTGATGATAATGGACAATAGACCATCCCATAACTCTTGGAAAAGGAAACCACCAAAACAAAATTGTGAATGGATAGTTTAGTGTATTTAATACATTAAGATTATTCAAAGAACTTCACAATCTAAGTAGGGGGAAGTGTTGTTGTAGGTTATATCTTTAATATTCTAATTTAGATGTTTGTTTGCTAGATAGAGCTGATCACGATGATGATAATACAGTGTATCTAGAAATTTTCATCAAGGTTAAGGCCTCTGTAGAATTTAGAAATCCCTTGTGCTATGTAGTATTAAGGGTACTAATATAAATATATTATATATAATATATATGTATATCGCAATCAGTGAATTATTCAGTTAGTGAAGCAGAGAGTTAATGAGTGAATCAGTTCATTGCCAAATTCAAGTTATTCAATTAGTATGCTAAACAGTGAGTTAGTTAGAATGATTGTTACCAACAGATTAGCGTGAAACTCTTGCATGTAAGTTTATTTGAAAGCTAGGTGTACTTTTTGTCTCGGAATATCTGTTTAAACGTTATTTGTGAAGTTAGGCCTACAATCGCTCACAGCCTGCAAACATTATTAAAATAACAATTTAATTCATTATAGTTATGTGGACCAGTCTAGGCATTATTTTAACCAAATAATCTGAAAGGATCTGCCCAACGATAGAACACGTTATAAAATTATGAAACAAGTTACTACAATACATGCAGTTAGACTATACGAATATTATTTGAAGCTGGAAATATAATTTGAAATTATTAAATTTGTTACAGTTTTTTTTTTCAAAGCTACAAAGCAGAATATGGCTAGACATAGCTTAATGCGTGACCATCCCCCGGTGGAACAGCGGCAAGTCTTCGTATTTACAACGCTAAGATCAGGGTTTTTATTCCTTTCAGTAAACACAGCAGATAGTCGGGTGTGGCTTTATTATATCAAACCACACACATACTTGCATGTCCAGAGTGCGATTTCCACCAAATATTGGAAAATAGAAAATCGGTATTTATATGTATTGACCATTTTAAACTAAATATGGTCCTATGTACATGGTGCCTATACAACAATATTTATGTTTTTTGTGGTTCTTTGTAATTCACGTTAGTAGTATTTTTGCAAATGTTATTTTGAGCAGGGATTAAATTGGGTGAAAACTATCCCAAAATGCCATTCCGCCTTCTTGAGGATTTAGAACATTAACATTCCTGGTCTTTTGATTGTATTAAAAAAAAGTGCTTTCTTTTACCACGCTGTGATCCACACTGCTACTATAAAGTGGAATTTTAATAGAGAAATTTACCTCTTTCAAAATCACAATTTAACCACTGGTTTGTGGAGAATTTTGACGGGTTTGTTACATGTTATAATACTTTTTGTTCTTGTTTGTTTGTTTGTAATTAAGTACAAAGCTACACAATGGGCTATCTGTGCTCTGCCCACCACGGGTATCGAAACCCGGATTCTAGCGTTGTAAGTCCGCAGACATACCGCTGTGCCACAGGGGGCGCTTTTGTTCTATTGTAACTAAACTTGGTGCTATATAGTCCTGTGTGGAACCCGCACAATTTTTGATACGACCCAGCTAGAATAATGTGCTGTGTCGATCAGGATATACTGGAATAACTGAAACAACTCATGTGTAAAAAGATAGCACTGCATGCCAACATTTTTACTGTATTTAAGAAAAGAGTAAACACATATAACGACGATAAGCACAAAATCTACCTTAATTCTATTCGTTAAAACCTAAAATAGATCTGGAAAAAAATCTAAATAATTCCATCACTTTATCCCTTATCCCAAAAATTTCTTCAAGCACACAAAAAAAGCAGCAATGCCCATATTTGGAATATTTGTGCTATTTCTTAATGTAGATCTAATTCCCCTCTCACATTTGGAAAAATAACAATAAAACAAACAAATTAGTTTCGGGTAAGCAATAGGATGTAGACTTAAACAACACTCACATTTCAAAACCTTTAGACCACAACGAGAAACTGAACTCACAATTCTGAAGAAAGGTTGGTTGGTTGTTTGGTGTATACCTGAAGAAAGGTATATCTGTGGTATTGGTGGACGAGACGTTTCCCGATAGGTGTCGGATAGAACATTTCGTAATAGCTGTGGAGTTCGCCCAGAAATCTTACAATGATTATGTGAAAGAGACAATAAGACTGTGTGTTCTTTGTAGAGGATAAACAACCCAGCTGGGCACATTTTGAATAAGCAGAATCTTTATTTAAACAATAAAAAGAAAAAATATCATGCATACTCACGATAGATTTGTTGACAGTCATTTCACTCTATAGTCGGTTTTTAGTCTTTTAGTTTTCTTTCTCTCGAGATTAAATGCTCTAACACTAAACACGCAGATCTTCCAGAAATAAGCAGTTCCTTCCTGTTGAGAGCGTGCTCAGATCCAGAACGTTGGTTTCTTTGTCCAGTGGACGGCGTCACACCGTGATACATATTCCCGACAGCATTGGTCATCTGTCATATTTAGTCGACGTCATAATCGCACAGCCAATTATATTTCAATGTTAACCCTTTCAACTAAGATGGTGCATTAAATAATAAAGCATTCCTGTAGGCAGAGGAGATGTCACCTACAAAACAGAGAACAAAAAGTAAAGCAACTAGAACAAGACATGTCAGCAATCCTGGGCCACGTGTTACCGCCTTGACAGCTCGGAAACTAAATAATCAAATTTAAGAACTTCTATATTTATTACACAAGGTAAAAAATTAATGTTATACCCGTATATCATATGCGTATAGATACGCATCTAACTTTTACCATTTTAAACCGAATTTAGGATATGTCTGTAAATTATCAGTAATGTGAATTTTATACTAACCTCTGATAATTGAATTAAGTTAATGTTTGAAAAGATATGAACCTAAAATGAACTTTGGACAACATTGTTTTACAAATTTAAGATATCAAAGAAATCTTTGTTAAGATGAATTTGAGCCTCAATATTATCACTTAGATTTCTTTCAAATATTGAAAGTTGGTTTTATAGAAAGTTTAAAAAAGTGTTTTACACAAGTATATTTATCTTTAAGTCCATATTGAATATAAAAACTATTCTATTCAGTAATAATTGATCGCAAAGCGAGTTTCAATAAGTTGTGACCTTAATCTATGAAGTAAAAAAAGTCTTAAGCATTGGCTTCTCTCGTCATTATTCTGTTCAACATATCACCACGCCACATTCTTTGTTTTCTCTGGTGTTTTCAAATTTTAGTACATTTATGCACGTCAAGAAACATATATATCCACGTGAGCAATTAACCTATACAGGAAGAAGGAAACAACAATCTAGTTTAAAATAACTAAGCTAAGTACGAAGTAGATTCACGAGACTTAAAAACAATAATACTAAGAACAAAACTTAAAGGCACATGAATTCCTCCTAACAACATATTTAACGGAAAAGGTACATGAATGCTAGTTTTAATCTTTAAGCCTAATTCGGCCATGGACAAAAATTTCATAGTAAACAACGAGTGGATCAACTACAACTATACTCCAAAATCTGACTTACAGGTTCAGAATAATCAAAATTGATAAAAGTATCACCAATGTAACTGAGATAGGTTTAGAACTTGACAGACAATCCTTCATCCATTGTAAAATACTTCATGGTAACACAGCAATAAGCTGGTAAGTGACGACGCTAATCTCGAACCCATCACTACACCATCAACTTGGTTTTTGTTGTTGTTTGTTGAATTTTGCGCATAGCTACTCGAGGGCTATCTGCACTAGCTGTCCATAATTTAGGAGTGATAGACTAGAGGGAAGCCAGCTAGTCAACATCATCCAACGCTAATTCGTGAACTACTTTAATCAAAGACAGGTTATCTGAACTTTATAGTACAGCCATATATTCCTAGCCCTCTCGAGTATTTCCTGTGTCAGCTGTTCAGACATTGGTTATACCATCACTTTTTGTTCTGTCTACCTGTCTCTCAGAGAGACTCACAATCAATCAGACCTTGATGCTCTCATAGAACAGTTGCTGTCTCGATCTTTCATCTTGAGAGACCTCAATTGACATAATTCCCTCTAGGGTGGTGCTAATATTAAAGGGAGAGATCATCCTGCGGAAAATTTGCTCTCAGATCACAACCTTTCTCTCTTCAATACTAGTTATTTTACCTATTTTCATGCACATACTCAGTCTTTCACTGCTATTGACTTATTTATCTGTTCCCCTTCACTTTTTTCTTTGAGGGTTGACAGTGACCAACTGAGCAGTGACCATTTTCCCATTGTTTTGAGGGAGGTTGGCCGTAATTGATGCCACAGTGGAAGTTGAAGCAGACTGACTGGCTCTCATTCACCTCTCTCTCTCTCTCGAAACTCGATCCTGCTGTCGTTAGTATTCCATCTATTAATGACTGCATGGATGCAGTAACTGATTGTATAATTCAAGCAGCTGTTCATTCTATCCCCCAAACCTTGACACTTATCCCATAGTATCCTCATCTATGGTGGTCTCCTGTCTTCCACAGGCACAAAACAGGCCTGGGATGCCTTTCACAGGTACCCCACTCTTTCTAACTGCATTGCTTTCCAAGTGAGCCTGTTCCCATGCTAGGCAGGTCAGACATAAAAGCCAGAAGAAATCTTGGATTAAGTTCACCTCCAGCATCTCTTCTACCACCAGTTAAAAAGCCATCTGGGACAAGATAGGCCCGGCATGGCCAGGTGGTTAGGGCACTCGACTCGCAATCTGAGGGTCGCGGGTTCGAATCCCCGTCGCACCAAACATGCTTGCCCTTTCAGCCGTGGTGACATTATAACGTGATAGTCAATCCCACTATTCGTTGGTACAAGAGTAGCCTAAGAGTTGGCAATGGGTGGTGATGACTAACTGCCTTCCCTCTAGTCTTTCACTGCTAAATTAGGGGCGGCTAGTGTAGATAGCCCTCGTGTAGTTTTGCGTGAAATTCAAAATAAATCAAACCAAATTGGGACAAGATTTGGAAGGTCAATGGGAATTATGCTTCCCATCCCCTTTCCATCTTGCTCTCCAATGGCCAGAAATTTGATTATGTCCAGGGCATCACCAATACTCTCAGGTAGAGCTTTTGTTATCTCTCCAGCACTTCTGTTTCCTCCCCTGCCTTCTTGGCCATCAAGTCTCAGGCAAAGCAATCACAATGAGGTGTGGGCAAAGGTTTTGTTATGTGGCTTGTGAACCACCAGAAGGTGTTGTTGATCATGAATGGTAAATTAATTCATGCTACACAAAAAATACTGCTATTTCATTCTCTATAGTTCTTAACACGATATTAATTTGTTTATTATCATTATGATCAATTTTATAGTTTCATCTTAATAACAATAATAAACAAAGTCTTTGAATGTGTAAAAGGTGGGTGACCTAGTTAAGTCGATTTCTCTACCCTATCAGCGTAGCTCTCATTATTGGACGTCATATATAAATTACTTCCGAAACTTGCTGCTCTTTAGCTGCAATCAGTAACAAGGCAATGTAGAAAGTAAAGCAAACACAAAATTAATGTTTATATGTGGAAGTTTCAGGTGGAAACTGATTTCCTGAGAAATAGCTAGACCCGCTAATAACAGCAGATTCGTCCAGTAAATAAAGAGAGTAATCTGTATTTAATAACTTGACCGAGTTTTCCTAGCGTATGTGAAATAACGAGACTGGACAAAATGAACACAATCTATATTATATAACAGACAAAAGAAAATGCAGCATGCATGCATAAGTACATTAAAACACAGTAATTTTTATTGGATTGTAATTACCTTCAAAAATGTCTTTCTCTCGAAATAGACTTATGTCGATATAAACACGCTCATCTCCAAATAAGACCACATTTGTTGATCTCCAGGTGTAAACCGAGCTATGAATGTGTGGCCGAATTCAAGAGCTGGTAAGCTCAGTTTCTTAGTCCAGTCGACAATATCACCTAGTGATTTTTTGCATTCTCACAGCATTGGTCAACTGTAATGTACAAAGATTGTTCAGTCGGCCAAATATATTAAAATCGTTAACTTTTTAAACCTAGATGCTATATGTTACTGCAATATCCTCTCGGGCAGAAAAGACATCATTCTACTACAGAGAACAAAGAAACTAGAACAAGACTATCTCAAAGACTTGTTGGACCATTTGTTTATGCTAAGTCTGCATTTATACTACATAAATGAAAGACTTTTAAAATTCCTACATAAATAACCACATAGAAAACGTGATATACCTGCATATCACACACATTCAGGATGCATTTTCATGATGAAAGAAGGTATTGTTGCATCAGCGAGGTCACGTGAAGCGAGCACACCCCTTTACCATGCAGGATGCAATGGCTAGAGCTCTCGAATTTGAATCCTACGTTAAGTCCAGCACAGAGGTACCGAGGTTGGTACAGTCATCTGGATACAAGGCCAGAAAAGGTCAGCTTTCAGAGAGGTTTGAGGCACTTTGCTGGCACTTTAACAAACCTGGGCACAAGAGAGTTCAATGCTGGCAACTTCAACACAGAGGACTCGATACAGCAGTAAAGGCTGCTACCCGGAAAGGCTGATGGAACTGTATGGAGCAAGGACATCTGAGGAGCCAGTGTAATAAAAATGCCACCAATAAGTCAGCTTCGGGAAACCAGTAGTGGTT
>NW_013666338.1:436536-441577 GCF_000517525.1 Limulus polyphemus | reverse complement strand
GAATGTGCCAGAGTTTGTGAAAGTGATATCGGAAAAGAAGGATGATATCCACCACCAAGAGCGCTCAAACTTGAAAACGTCTGCAGATTCAATAAAGTTGACTTATGATAAGAGATCTACTGAAGTCAGCTTGTACCAGGAGACAAGGTATGGTTGTATAATCCCAGGAAGACCAAAGGGAAGTCTCCTAAGTTGTCTTCTCCATGGGAAGGCCCATATGACATAGTGGATCGTCTCTCAGACGTGACTTTCCGGATAAAATGTGGTCAGCGAAGTAAGCCAAAAGTGGTGCATGCCAACAGGCTTTGGCGTTATCACGGTCCAGGACATTTCAGTTAGGACAAAGTGGACAACAGAACAAATGACGCTGCTGAAGACGTGCCACCTGAAGAAGCCACTGTCAAAGAAGAAACTCTACTCAGTTTTGAGAAGGGAAACGATGAAGCTCTTGATGAAGTTACTACCACTGATGTGACTGTTATCGACGATAGAACATTTCCTGATAAAGCAGATGAACCCCATATGAAGCAGAAGCCAACGAGACGGAGGGAGACCAGTACGGAAGATAATACGTCCCGTAAAATTAAGAGACTTTGTTGAATTGTAATTTTGTGTTTGTAATTCTGTACATTTAATTAAGTTATTGTTAATTGTTATTGGTTTAATGCAAGTGGCTATTGTTCGGGACGAACAATACTAAGGAGGGGCAGTATTGCGTCAGCGAGGTCACGTGACTAGTATCACGCCACGTTCTTCTCGAACCTTCATGATATATCAAAGGTGACTGAGCAGTTTGTCTCAGCCCCTTCTCACAGGGAAAGGCCTACAAGTGTATGTTGGCACGATGTCAGAAGATGCCATGGATTATGACAAATTAAAAGTACCTTTACAAAAATGATATAAACTTACTGAAGAAGGTTTTCATTGGAAGCTCAGAAAAGCTAAACCTGACACTGGAGAAACTGTATTTCAGTTTGTGGCACGTCTACAGCGATACATCACAAGATGGACTGACAGGGCCAAGTGTGAAAATAGTTTTGAAGGACTGGCAGATCTATTAATACATGAACATTTCATGATCACGTGCTTAACTGATATATCACTGTTCCTAAAGGGGAAAGCAGCAAAAGACGTGGACGAAATAATCAAGCTGGCAGTATAGTATATGGAAGGCCATGGAGGGAGTATAACTGGCAAGTACAAGAATAACCAGTCAAATATCAGGGGTAGCTGACCAGAATCAGGATGCCACCAAAGGTGACAAGAGGTCAACAGACAAAAGAGAGAAAAATGTTATGCTCATTATAAAATGGGACACATTGCAAGTGAATGTAAATCTGTCATCAACAAGTAACTGCAGAAATCTCAACATAAAGCTACCTACAAAGATGGTACTAGCAAGAAACAAAAAGAAGTGACTGTCACCATGGATGCTACTGCCAGAAGAAACAGAAGAAAGACATCTCACCAGACTCGCCAAAAGAAGGAAGTGCTATCTTTATGATTAAACAGTGCACGACTGATGGTTAGCAAACAGTTCCAGTGGTGGTTGGAGCATGTGAGAAACATTGAGAAGTGCCAACAAATCACAACATTCCAGTAGGTGAAGGCTATGTTGTGGACAAGAAAGTGAAAGTCCCACAAGACACTGGGTGTAGCAGTGAGAACTAGCCTAGTATCTGAAGACCAGATGATGGGAAAAGTGTGTGCTGATTGATGGGGCAGTGAGAAAGTTTCCCATAGCAATAATAAAGGGCCATACTCCATTCTACGTGGGAGACCTTGAGACCATATATATGAAAACATCTATGATTGGAAATATACTAGGCAGTAGAAGTTTAGAGGAATCAGACAGAAACAAGGCTGATGAAGCATCTACAGTGATCATTAGAGCTCAAGAAGAGAAAAGTAAGCAAGAGATCAAGTCACTACAAGTCTTTAAAGGTGATATCCCGAATGTAGGTCTATGGGAACTGAAGGATGCACAGAGAAAAGACCATTCAGTGCAGTGCCTGGGAGAAAGTGGAGCACAGGACAAAGGGGTAAAGGGACTCACAGAATTGAGGACTGGAAGGGGATGCTGTACTGGGTCTATCAAGGCAGATTTACTGGGGAACTTAAAGATATTATAGTACCAACAGAATACCAGACTTAAGTGATGAAGTTGGTTCATGAGTCGATTGTGGGAGGACACTTAGGAGCAAAGAAGGCAGCAGACAAAATCACCAACAATTTCCACTGGCCAGTGGTCATTGGAAATGTGACCAGATTCTGCAGGTACTGCCCATCCACACATATATCCAAAACCTGACAAAGTGTTGTACTAGTTACAAAGCTTTATCACTCGAATTTACTACGTTACACCCCCCCTTCTAGTACATTTACAGCCTGCATTTTAACTTATATTCATACATGAATGTAGGATATTGTAGATATTTATTTATACACATGTATTACCACATGTGTATATATATATATATATCAGTATTACACACAATCACACACATTTTAATGGCTTACAACAAATTGCCCCAGGATGCCACACAAATTACATTGGTAGCATTTTTAGGTTATTTCCCAACATGCTACACGGTAGACATAGTCTATTAATATACTAACATCTATGAGCCATCAAACTCGACAAGCCTTTTCTTTGAGACATAACAAAATAAATAATAACTGACAGAATTCTGCTAAACAAAGACTTTTAAGTTACGATTACCGTAAGTCAAAATTAATATCAATGCTATTTCAACAGTATATTTCAATACACACTCAAGAAACACAACTCCCTCACTGTATGCAGAGGTGAAATAGAATGGGTCTAGATTGTGCAATATTCTCCAAAGAACTCTCAGGTAAGTGATTCTTGCAAAATACCTCCTACATCTTACCTTAGAAAAGTCACTCAGTGGCTCAGAAAGCAATAGTCACAGCTGTCCAAACACTATGCTAACTAAGCAGCTATCTTTGAATACCTGAATAATATCTGTAATAAACTCTGCCCAATAGCTGAGAATGTAATGGTCACAAAACCCTTTTGATCCATTTAATCGTACGATCAGCAAATTACTCTAACTCTATAGTTAAGTAATAATCATATATTCTAGTCTTTACATTGTATGCTAAAAATATCATCTGACAGCTCAGAGAGCAACAGTCACCACACCTATTCAACTAAGTTTTTGAGCTCCTAATTATTGTCGTCAATTTTGCAAATTGTTAATATGCTAGGCATTATATCTTCTAGCTCCAGTATCTTGGCTTTATGGTAATCAAGTAGAAATCACACAATATAATGGATACATTGTATGGTAAGCATAACCTGATAGATTGGAAAGCAAGGATTGTCATTTCTTATTAAATGGTAATCTTACAATCAATGACTGTTTTAACTCTTTTGAGGCTAATCCTTGCCACATGAATTGAGAGATCAGCAATGGCTTTTCATGGATTATTGGAGCTGATTTTACCTCTAGATTCACGGCTTCCTCACCTGACTCATCCTGGACAACAAAGTAAGTACCATAAGCTATTTCCTCTTCATCTTTAGGGTCAGAATGGTATAAGACACTTTTTGCAAGTTCTTTAACCACTGTAACATCAACGTCAGTTGACTGACTCATTGGAGCACAATATCAAGTTCTACCAAGCTGGAACCAAGAGGCATCCATGTTGCTGGCATTAACCAAAGCCATACTCAGTCTCCACTCTGACCCATTCATTTCTTCACTGTCTTGTCATAACATATCTTCTATCATATGGTGGCCTTTACTAGCTGTCACGATATAAAACTGTTTAGTTTAGATAGTATTGATCAATTTATTTTTGTGAGTGAATATTTTATTATGGTTTAGATATTTTTATAATAAGAATTAAAAGCAGACGATTAAGTGATGGAGATGAAACTAGCGTGAGACGAGCGGAAACAGCAGCCAGATAAATACAGATAATAGCAAAGAAGAGTAAAGTTAGAGAGCAAGGAAAAGTTTGGCGTGAAGTTAACTACTGTAGAAATGATAGGCCTAACGTTTAATATGTTAAAGTAAGACTAACAGGAGATAAGAAGAATTATTCCGTCAAGGCGTGGTTCTAAAGTAAATTGAATCAGCCTGAATGCACTTTGACAAAGGGAACAGAGGGTACTTAGAAGAAAGAAGACCAAACAATTATGGTAACTCGCCCCACAATTGTAAGTGAATTATACACAGAATACTAGTGCAACAATTATAGAGAAAAATAGTTTGACTTATCAACTGAAATTCTAAAGTAATTGAATAGGCATAAATGGACTTTTGATAACAAGAAGAGAACCATATATATAGTGTCTCTGATATGCCTATAATCACTATAGTGTGAAGAATGTGTTGTACATACGTTCAACTTGTTCCGAACATATATATTATTTTGAAAACAAGTGAAGTGCATGCTGTTCATTTATCGTTGAATGTATCACTAACTAACAGACACCTACTGTAAAAGAATCCTAAGCCCAATAACAACACAGTATATATTTATACTATTAAGAAGTACAGGTAAAAGTTCTTTATTTGGACAATAGGCAAAAACAATATAAATTTTAAAGTAAATTGAATCAGCCTGAATGCACTTTGACAAAGGGAACAGAGGATACTTAGAAGAAAGAAGACCAAACAATTATGGTAACTCGCCCCACAATTGTAAGTGAATTATACACAGAATACTAGTGCAACAATTATAGAGAAAAATAGTTTGACTTATCAACTGAAATTCTAAAGTAATTGAATAGGCATAAATGGACTTTTGATAACAAGAAGAGAACCATATATATAGTGTCTCTGATATGCCTATAATCACTATAGTGTGAAGAATGTGTTGTACATACGTTCAACTTGTTCCGAACATATATATTATTTTGAAAACAAGTGAAGTGCATGCTGTTCATTTATCGTTGAATGTATCACTAACTAACAGACACCTACTGTAAAAGAATCCTAAGCCCAATAACAACACAGTATATATTTATACTATTAAGAAGTACAGGTAAAAGTTCTTTATTTGG
>NW_013666338.1:433158-435676 GCF_000517525.1 Limulus polyphemus | reverse complement strand
TCTCTGAAAGCTGACCTTTTCTGGCTTTGAATCCAGATGACTGTACCAACCTCGGTACCTCAGCAACAACTTGAGGAGATCGGGTGGTGCAGTTGGGTAGGCCTTGTGTGCCAGCTCTTGCACGCTCTCCCCTTTAGCACGGACTCTCGTCCTGAACCTGGCCCTGTAGACTTCTGACTGGTTTTGGGTTCCGTACCTGAGTTCTAGAGCCGACACCAGTGTTCTATAGTTGTGTCTGTCGGCTGCTAACAACTGTCCAAGTATTTCCAGTGGTTGTCCCTTCAAGCTCGTTGCCAGATATACTGCTTTCTGCTCCTCTGTCCATCCATTCATCTCTGCCAGTAGCTCAAATTGTGCTCTATATACTTCCCACGGTGCCTTCCCATCGAATTCCTGTGGCTTCCTTCTTACTGAATACTCCTATTACTGACATTCATATCTGGGATGTGACTTCTAACGGGACTGAATATGTCTGCATTAGGGTTTAGCTGCGGGCTCTGTAAGTGGCTTGGCATTGTCTGGGGGTGATTAAGTCGATGGTCAATGTATCCTCCTTGTGTTAAAGACAATAGATCGTCCTTTAACGTATCTAATTCGCTTTTAAATTTACTAATGTTTTCCATTTGTACTTCTTGTTTCCTTTCTTGTTCCAGTTGCCACTGTTGTAGTCTCTCTTCTTGTTTATTTTCTTTCTCCTCCAACAGCTGTTGTAATCTCTCTTGTTTATTTTGTTGTTCGAGCTGCCACAGCTGTAAGTTTTCTTGCCACTGCTGTAATCTCTTTTCTTGTTTATTTTGCTGTTCGAGCTGCCACTGTTGCAGGTTTTCTTGCAACTGCTGTGATCTCTCTTCTTGTTTCTTTTCTTGTTTATTCTCTCGTTCTTCTTGTTTCTTTTCTTTTTCATCTAACAACTGTTGCAATTTCTCTTCTCGTTCTTCTCGTTTCTTTTCTTTTTCCTCTAACAACTGTTGTAATTTCTCTTCTCGTTCTTCTTGTTTCTTTTACTGTTCTTGTATTGCTGCCATTAAGACTGCTAGGCTGTAGTTTGATTTGCCGCTTCTCGTTTCCAATTTTTTTTTATCCCACTTCTGACACCAATTTGTTATGTCTCTGTATGTTTGTTTGTTAATTCTTCTAAGATACAAGTCCTTTCTTTATAAAACTTGTTTATTCTTCCTCAATACAACTTTGTAATGTACTTAATTTTCACAGTTACACACACTATAGTTCACAACAATTCCCTCACTTTCTATCGCGCTTAGACTTAATTGTCCGTCCCCGCAAACTATAGTTCCGATCTCTGTGTCTGCTATCTTCAGTTCCCGCCGACCGTAACCGCTGTCTTTCTTTCTTTCTCTCTGCCTGCTTCGTCTCCGCTACGTCTCTGTCTTTGTCTCCACTATTGCTTTAACTCCGTCCGTCTCTCTCACTGTCTAGCGCACTTATATACGACAATACTGCCTGTTCTAGAAACTTCTAAGACTCCCAACACGTGCTATACCAGCGTCAGTTGACGCAACGCTGTCGTAACACACTAGCGAATCTTCTAGAATACTCGTCACGTGACCCCCCACTGTCGTAACAATAGGGTATATGTCTTCCTGCCCAAAATTGAGCATGTTGGGCAAACACCCTGTTGATCTCTGCTCAGTTGCTGATATGTCATTACAACATTAGGTAATTGTTTCTTCCAGTCAGTTCAATTAGAATTAACAAACTTAACAAGCATATGCTTTTATCAGGTATAAAAGACTGTTTAGTGTAGGTAGTATTATTAATTTATTTATTTTGTTTTTGTAATTCATTGATGTCGAGACTATTGAATGTTGTGTGCAATCCATTGATATCAAGGCTATAGATTTCTAGAAAGCCTAAGTGAAACAGAGAGAAAAAGTAAAGTCACGCAAAAGAGAAGATCGACCAGAGAAAAGTTAAATATAAAGTTAACCATTGTGGAAATAAAATGCCTAATGGTTGATATATTAGAGTGAGCAGGGCCTCTGAAAGGACTTTTATCAGGGGGTACAAAGTTTCTTTCGGGCCCCCTACCCTTCTCCATTAATCATCCTGTTTTTATCAACTACAGTTTTATGCCATGAGCTGTAAGGCCAAAAAGGGTATGCAAGATGAGAGAGGGGTGGAGTGAAGCGATCTGTTGATTTTCTGCATAAGAGGCCTTATGCTCCTATACTCCTTCCATGATAAATATAAATAAAATAAAAGAGGATCAGAGAGAAGAAAGCACATTTGAACATCTTTGTTTATTCTACAATACAGATAAGGAGGAATAATTCACAGTGAAGCATCCTTTTATATTGCAATGCAGATCAGAAGATATAATTATTGGTAAAAAAAAGCAAATAAAAAGGTAGATAGGCTTAGTACTTACTTTACAAAACGAGCTTTCCTAGCCTTGTTGAATCACAGCATGAAAATTAATATTTCTGGCAATGTTTGATTCAGTACTTAGCCTGGCCAAATCCACAATATTGTTACGTCTCCGTGTGTTAATTAATTT
>NW_013666338.1:429052-432237 GCF_000517525.1 Limulus polyphemus | reverse complement strand
CACTGTTGTTGGAATTGTTAATACTATTTTTAAGCTAACACAAACATTTGTAAACAGGTCACCAAATCTGTACTCTGTTAGCACGTTCAGCAGATCTGATGGCTTTAACTGTGCACTTCCAAAATTTGCTTTATGTACTGAGGGTAAATGTTGCATTTCTTTTCCAAAATCATCACCATTAAGGTCAGCAGGATATTACTCTGAGAAAGATAAATCTTTTCTCTCCACATCACTTTCAGACATGGTTAGATATTTCCATAAGAAATCAAATTTTTCAGCCAACTGCTTAACGGCATTGAAGCGGACAGTTAATCCTGCTATAACATTGTCTACCAAAACGTAAAACACACACTTTCTGAAGTAGGCCTCTTCTGGCATATCATCTGTGTCATTCATTTCCTCCAAGTTAGCATCAGGTGTGCTGTCATCATGTGATCTTGCCCTCTTGTGCCTAACTCCACCACATCTACGAGAGTCCTATTTCTATCCTTAGGTTTGATGCAACCAATATGGCTTCATTCCACATGCATTTCCAGTTGTTTCAAAGTTTGTCAGATCTGTGAGGAGAGTTTCTATGTTCGTTACTTCAACATCCAGTGTGGCATCTCTGGCTGGGATGACCTTGTTGCAATTATCTATGCCAGCTAATATTTTGTACTACACAATTGACATTAACATACAGGCAAAAGATCTCCCATATAATAAAACTCCATGGACTTCATTTCTTGTTTTGGCCGTCAAATTTAGTTCTAGGAGGTCTTTCAGTGCTAATTTAATGTCAGGCAAGTGAGCTGCAAAAGGCTTTACACATTCAACATGATCTGACCATCTTGTTTCAGACATACCATGAAGAGAACAACCAATATGATTTTGTAGTAATCCCCACTGCTTAGGACTGGAACTGAACAAGTGGTACACAGTTTGAGTTGTTCTGAAAAAGGTTATTGCTTCAGGTGTGCATTCAGCAGCATCATTTCCACATAAGTTGAGTGTGTGAAAAAATTGCTGTTTAGCATTGTTCTTGTATTTTTGCTTGTGCACCATTGTATTTTTCAGCCATATTTGCCACATTATCATAGGCTTGAGCTCTACAATCACTGAGAGGAATAGGATGTTCTTTCAATGTATCAGTTATCAACTGAGCAATTTCTTCCCCTCTTTTGTTGCTACAATCTGCAAACTTGAGAAATCTTTATTGGATCTCGTACTGTGTTTCTTTTAAAAGTATGTATCTCAAAAGAAATATTGTTTGTTCAATATGGGAGGAATCTGGTGTGGCATCTACTATTACTGCAATGTACTTTGCAGACTGCCTTTCAAGCAAAATATGTTGTTTCACAAAATTCGAGCATTCTGCAATAAATTCATTTTATGAGTCAGAGGACAGATAATGAACTTGAAGCCGCTCACTCCTTATCTGTGACTCCTCTACACTTAGCACATATTCTGGAAGGATGGGGTCCCAGCTGCAGAGCAGTTCAATGAGTCCTAAAAAGTTTCCATTGTTTGAATCACTAATTCGATGGGATGAACCAGTAAATGCCAGACCACATTCTCCCAAGAAGAGTACAACATCGATGATGCACTTTAAAATATTGTACAATTTCACAACTTCAGTTTTGATTGACGCTTCTAAGATGGTGTCAACTCCTGTCTCAGACAGCAGGTGACTTTCTAATTCTCGCCAAGCTATGTAACATTCTCTGTGACTATTGCCTTTATCATGTTTTGGGATCCTGTAGTCTTGACTGTCTTGTGCCAAAATAATCGACGTGGAAAGCAGTATAATGCTTGTTTCTGTTGACTCCAGACAAGCCAGTCTCTTACATTTAGTTCTCCATTGGTGCTTTGAAATTTCATTATGCTTTCTGGGAAAACTTGATTGCAGGTGTCTTTTGGGAATGTTTTAGGCAGAGGGATGTGACCATTGGTAATATAATTTTCTACTTCTATTTGAGATGGGAACTCGGTTATGATACATCCAATTTCAAGACCTACATTATGATTACTCCTCTCGTCTTCCAAATTCACTTCCACATACGCCTGTATGTCTGTTTCTTTCTGTGTTCCATTTTCATTTTCTGCATCTGCCCCTTCATAAAAATCCAGTGCATAATTACCTAAGTCAACTGTTTCTTGTTTGGGGATGAGGTTTCCAACAGTTTCTTCTTGCTCCAATTCTACAGGTGAGTTCAATGAAAATTATTTTGAAGCCGCACTTAATCCAAATTGAAAGAATGTTTGTTGACCCCCTTTTTCATTTTCTTCTCGTTCTTTCTTTTCTTTTCAGAGCTCCTGATTTGTGAGAATACATTTTGGAGAGATGGTTTATAATTTATACTTTCATATCTGAAAAAAGGGAAAAAAACAATAAGACAAAAAATATTATATACTAATGATTTAGTAGTAGTACTAGTAGTGGAAGTAGTGGTAGCAGTGGTGGAAGACTGGTAGTAGCAGTAGCAGTAACAGTAGCAGCAGCAGCAGTAATAGTAGTAGAGTTATAAAAATAATCTTTGTACAGTTGACATATTGATTATCAGTTATCAGTTATCCAATAAAAAGGGCCAGTAAATTGTCGTCAAGCCAAAATAATCAATCAGACTCTGGGTAAGCATCACTAAGCCAGTGGGCTGCAGTATACTCATAAATAGGAAAGGCTGCACACACTATGGCTCCCATATTATCTAAATATCAGGCACGTGCCCAGGGGTGTTGCCCACATTTTTTCTAAACCCTAAATTTATTTTTCTGTTTGCTGGTATGATGTTCCGTATTGTCTTTGATGTTGCCAGATATATTTCCCACAATACTGACAGGTGTGTAAACGTGGTAGTTTGCGATGGATGGTCAAACCACCCGGATCTACGCTCTCTCCTGCACCCCAAGGGGGCCAGGACGACGATGATTATGAGATGTCGAACGTCATATTGAAACCATTTACTTTTTCTATGTTCCTTAATTCAATCAATGTTTTAAATAGAAATGAAATCGCCACGTAATCTACGGTAGCATCAGGTCAATGCACAGTGCACACGTTGTTTATTATTACCTGCTGTAGGCCTATTGTCAAATGTATACCAGCACTACATCAATAAGAAGCGTTCCACCGAAGTGGAAGTGTCGCCCA
This sequence comes from Limulus polyphemus, assembly GCF_000517525.1. Taxonomy (NCBI): domain Eukaryota; kingdom Metazoa; phylum Arthropoda; class Merostomata; order Xiphosura; family Limulidae; genus Limulus; species Limulus polyphemus. The sequence goes on along the minus strand of NW_013666338.1, from coordinate 429,107 downwards.
CTCTCGGGAAATGGGCCGGCCAGAATTCGAACTTAAGCAAGGTTTTTAGGTAGAC
>NW_013666338.1:421200-428076 GCF_000517525.1 Limulus polyphemus | reverse complement strand
TTGCATGCAAGAGGAACTTCAAGCCTCCTAAATTCAAAAGCATTCTAAGAGCTGCTGAAGCAAATATACCCTGAAAATTTCATTATACTCCAAACAGTTGTTTATGATATTTTAGCAGACATGAGTGATTGCAATTTGCCTCTAGCCTAGCTGTCTCCCTTCTAACACACACCACCTAAATTTATTACAGTGATTCATATTAATTTCTCATATTTGTATGCAAAGTCATTTCATTTATAACTAAAATAAATTTACAAGGATACTTTTCGCAATTTTGAGTATGAAGAAAATTTGGGCAACACCCCCCCAAAAAAAATCCTGGGCACGGGCATGTAATATTAACAAACTTAGTTTGTTAAATGTACAATGAACTGGGTAGAAAAAAAAAGACTTACCGAAGTAGAATAAGCAGTTTTGGATGGATGAAACATCAGTCACCACTTGCCGCGATGGCGCGACTAAAGTGGAGCAGCAACTGCCAATGAAACAATCTCTTTTCAGCATGGGCCCTCCAAAAATGACGTATTATTTGCGATCAGCTTTGTTGGTTGTCATAGAAACCGTCGATTGTTGGAATTTGGTGGCTGGAATCTGCATATTTCGCAAAACCGTCTGAGCAGTGTGAATGACTCCTCAATATTGTTAGTTTTAGCTCAAATACAATGTGTGATGGCACAGGACCCGATGAATCATCAGGCAGACACCTTCTGTCGAGACGGTCTGACCTATGATGCAGTGTGTGATAGGCTTTAGACGAGTGGCCAAACATCAGCTCATCGCATGAGACTCAAAGGCAACATTTTCTTTTTTCTTCAATGCATTTATAGGCAGTATTTCATCAAAAAAAAACACGTAACGGTAACGTAGTATTTGATATAATATGCATACTCGTGTAGGTATTATTATATCCTATTAAAGGGTACATCAATACTTTGCAGACATTCCGTACAAAATCAAACAAAAGCGGTGCTTCCCCATTAAATCATACTGTTACGACAATGCAGGTCACGTGACGCTTGTATCACGCCACTTCCTTCTCGAACCTTCATGAAATGTCGGGAGACTACTAGATTGGGGTAGTCTTGTATATATAAGACCGGCCAAGAGCGACGGGAACAATGCGTAAAGTAATGAGTAAGAATATTGTTGAGCACGTGAGAAGTTCGTTGTGAATTATAGCGTTTGTTATAGAGCGACTGTTGAAATTAAGTGTATCGCAAAGTTGTATTCAAAAAGAACAAACCAGTTTTATTTAAGAAAGGACTTGTATCGGTAAAGTTTCTTCGGGAAGAATTTTTACGGAAAATTAACTAACGAACGGAGACGTAACAATACTGAAGCAGTGATGCTATGATGAAAGCAAATAATATTATTCATTATACCTCTACATTTCCCAACACTACATAAAATTATGCATCATAATTTCAGCGAATTGCGGATATATAAAACTGTAGACTCACACAAAATGTGAAAGCTAGTCTTCAATATATGCAAACATTTTCTGAGATTCCAGGAAATACTCGAGCCCCCTTTGGACCCTTGGGCCCTAGTACGAGGTACCCCTACACCCCCCTCTCATATGTATTGAGAGTGAGATTAACAATTTTGAAAGAGATAAAGAGAATAAGTTGTCTCATCAAATGGTATTCTAAAGTAATTGAACCCGCCTCAGTGTATTTTAACAAGAGGTAGATGACTATTCGAAATAGGAAAGCAGACGATTATTGGAAGTACAGGATACAACTGTGGTAACTCAACGAATACTATACACGAATAGTATTGCAATAAAAATAGAGATAAAAATAGATAACTAGTCAACTGAATCCTAAAGCAACTGAATTGGCCTAAGTGGACTATTGACAAAAAGAAGAAAACTGTATAGTGTTTAAGATACAACTATGATATCCACAGTGTAGAGAATTTTGTACATACATTTAACTTGTTTTGAATATATATATATATATATATATTATTTTAGAAAAAAATTGCAGTGAACAATGTTCGGTTACTGTCGAATTTATCGCCAACAAGTCACGGACACCTACTGTAGAAGAATCCTTAGCCCAACACACCTATATTTAACTTACATTACTATATATTTTTACTAAAATTATACTCTTTCTAAATCATACTCCTGCAACACTGTACTCTATCATGCTATCATCCTTTCACGGTTTTTAAAGTTAAGTTACTATTTCAGTGATGCATGGTCTGCCAAATAGTGATATGTCTACCATACAAGTAGTTCTGTGCCTTATGAACACTACAATTACGAGCATAATTTAACAAATATTCTAATATCAAACAGTTGTGTATATTAACCCTAATGAAGCTGTAAAGGCGAAACGTTGTTTGAAATAAAACAATATTATTTTATCTAGAGAGTAAACGTAGTTATGCCTAAACATTTATCAAAATGTACAATTAAGAGCAATTATTTCTCTTTTTTTTTTCTGGTACAGCACCTACATTCAGGAGACGTGAGTATATGACTAGTGTATATAATTATATATGTTCTACTTCATTTTGAAATTGTAATAACACCGTTCTGATTCCACTATCACTGGTGGCAATGTCTAATAAGAACTCAAAACCTTGTCATGGACACGCCAACTCCAGGGTTTCTTCGAAAAATGGACGAAAATGCTTGCTTACAATGTTCACTCCATCCAAAGGGAATTTCTGCTTGAACGAGGGCCAATAATGACGATGTAATCTTTGAGAGCTTGGCCACAAACCATCTTTAATATGATGTGAAACTGAAGAAACTTGGTCATAGGTCCATGGAAATTCCTTCTCTACCCACAATAAGACCAAGAAATTATATTTCTGTGCACATGAAAATGCACTTTCCCCGTTTCAGTTTCAGATCTGCCTTTTTGATTTGTTGAAATACCAGTTTCAAGTTCACAGTCACAGATTCGACCATGTGACCAAGCTCTGTGACATCATTAATGTAGATTACCATCTGCTGTACTTTAGTAATGGCTACATCCCTAGTGCTTCAGAGAAGCCTGCATGGTAGTTGTTTAACTGAATGTATGTCCTAATTATATATGTGATGTTCAACCCAATTGGCCATCTGATCACGTAAGTACATTGGTATATTCTGCCAACAAATTACTGAGCTACTGTCTCTGTGAATTTCGATTTTCAATACAATCTTTATCTTGCTATCTAATATATATATTGATAACAGTGTATTTACTTTTTGATGTGGTATAATGAGAAATCCTTAATAATACCACTAGAATTGGTAATTTGCTCTTCACGTAACATGATTATGACCATTACAACATGCATATAGATAACCCATTATCCAGAACTACACAGCAACAACAGGACTTTATGTACCCTCGGACAAATAAGTACCCAAGACAATACTGCATGCTTTCTGAACAATGTGTGCTCTATAACTCCATTTACATGGCAGAAAAGCACTAGTTAATGTTTATAGTAAACCACAGAACCTCACTTGTATATATGCAATCTACAGTTCCTGGGGTCAATATATATGGTCAACAAAGAATGGCTCTCCAAGGGAACAACCCTTCACCATTGCACAGGCAAAGCTGACTGATAATATTTGCAGTATGTCCATTCCAATTATGCAGATGCCAAAACTGAGGTTACTGATTGCTACCATTGTTCTTTAAGTGAACCCTTCATTTGTGTCTAGGTCATTTTCATTCACAAGAATAAAGTTTTTATCTATTGGCATGAGTGATGAGTACAGTTATAGTGCCTTATTTACTGAAAGATTTACAATATTATGGCTTCTGTAGGTCAACCAGGAACTCTACCCTTCACCCTTATATTCCTAAAGCCATACACCAGACAGACCTGAAAAAGCTGGGCTGACCACCACACTTTTGGAAGCAAGTTGTTCATTGCAGTTGCCCAAATCAGTAGCCAGGCGCAACTTATGATATTTTAGTTTTCCAGCCTGGAGCAGCAGTGTTCATCTCCTGTTTTTGATTTTCTTGAGAGTGCCACAATGCACTACAGACAAAGCACTTACTTCATTCCTCCTTTCTAGGACGATGTCCAGCTGGTAGCATCAGTGGCATAGGTTGCAGCTTCTAACTATGGGAGAGCTGCAATATCCCTGCCATTTCACTGACTACCAATATGGTTGCATTGCACATTGCAACTCTGAAATGTGTGGTTGGTTGGTGAACTCTCAGCTGGGCTCACACCTGGTACAACATGTGTACCTGCATAGAATGGTCTGTCTGAGATGAAGTCAATTTAGTTGTCACTCCAGACTTTCTTCTCTCTTGTGACTGATGCATAGTTATCAATTCATATTGACCTGTTAACTGCATCCATAAGAGTGAGGAAGTTTCTCACACTAAGATGCATAATTTCATTGGATAGTCTTTAGATTACCTTGTCTATGAGCATATTGTCATGGTCTGTTGAGGCAATTGCAGGTTACGCTTTACTGTGCAATTAGTACAGATCATTTCTCTAAGTGGTCAAGCTCTCTGCAGTACCAGTTTTCCAAGTTCTGAACTGAACCAAATTAATTACTCTGTTTTCCATCATTCCAAATTTTACTACAACTCAGCAATGGCTGTCTCACAGTTCCATAGTTGTTCCTCATTCGAGTGTTCGATGGATTATAGGGACCAACAATCTAGATTCAATATTAGGCATATCACAGCTTGATCTGGGGTGTAGCCATTCCAGGCAGTTATCTGTCAGAAATACTTCCAGAAAGGGCCTGTCCAAAGGGTGATGTACCCTTGAATATTAGAAGTGATCTGTTTTACCCTGCTCATTGGGAACCACGATGATGGCAAAAATCTCTCTCTTATGATTTCCTAGCCATTATCTTAACTATATGTTCTGGATGTTACTAATACAGCATTGTAGGCACTCTTAGAGACTCCAACTGTCGCCTGAGTGGTCAATACTTGTTCTAGGGTGGCAGAGCAATGGTGTGCCATTGGTAGCTCATTTATCAGCTCTGCATGACCTCAGGCTCTTCTGTGATCCATAGTTGCCTCGGCATTTCATTCTGACTCAGAGACTCACCATTTGATTCACTAATTTTGAAACAGTGCCTCCAATCTCACCTCGATTGTTCTTTGATGACTTTAACTAGAGCTTTAGTTGGGTAACTCTGGTGAGGAAGGACATTTTGGATTCAAAGAGGCCTTGGCAGTTCTCCTTTCTGAATCATTGGTTGAAAGAAGCTGGAAATTATGAGTTTTTTTAGCAGCAGTCAAAATTCATCTTCTAGGAGGGAGCTTTTTCCTAGATTCAATAACACCTTCTTACAACTGTCTTCCTTTAGTGGTTTATTTTCCCTCTTGGTCATAAGTTTTTCTAATTGTGTAAAATGTAATTTCAATAACTAAGACGCTTTTTAAAATTAAATAGCACAATAGTTCAAGTACAGGGCTTTACATATTTCAGCAGAAAGAGCAAGCTCACAACCTGTTCTCACGGAACTATCATTTTATACTTCCTATCTACTCTATGATATATTCAGGTTGAATCACATTATCATTATAGGAGCTGAATAGATCCACTTGACAGGAGATTCAACGTGATATTCATCAGAGAAAAATACCGAATCTCCAATAATTACGTTTCTAAGTATGAAACAAGGAAACTCAACACAAATTGAAATATGAAATGAATAACCTTTTTATTAAAACAGACTTAACAAAAACACAGTGTATGTAACAAAATGATATACCCTTGTTTTACTGGAATCTCAATATATTTTCTCAGACTGCTTACTCTATTGTTGGAAGCTATATTTTTAATGTTTTAATTCAGATGCTTGCTACGAAGAATTCGTCATTTCGATGACATCAATAATCTAATATTTTCAGGCAGAATCTGAAAAAGAGTAATCAGTTAGTGAGTAATGAATGAAAAGACAGTGAGAAATCTGTGAAGTATTCAATGAGTTGTCTGTTAACCAAAAGCTTGTTCAATGTCAGAAAAATTATTCAATGTTTATTATCGCGTCTATTAGGCTAAATAAAATCACGACCTATATTTCCAGAATGTATATTTCTTAGAATAATATTTCACTTTTGCATTTGCCCTAGGAGCTATCTATATCCTACAAGTTCACTAAACTAGTTGAGATTCAACTAGATTGGTGAACTTGTTGGATATCGATAGCTCCTGATGAAGCTTTAAAAGCGAAATATTGAGCTAATAAGAATACATCCTGGCGATATATGTCGTGATTATATTTACGTTTATAGAAATGTCTCTAATAAACTCCAACTTGCGTTAAACAAAGTTAAGAATAATAATCATGTCTATTTTTGGTGAATTATGTGTTTGTTTATCCATCAAACTTATATAAGTTAGGCGTACATCTTTTAGTTTATATTGAAACATTGTATTTGAAGCTAGGCTTATATTTAGTTACTGATTTATGCCATAATATATTTATGAAATTAAGCCTAAAAGTGAATGTGACTGTAGAAAATGTTTATTGAAGAAATAAATTAACTAGTTATCTTTACACGGACTGAAACTGATATTATTTTCACCAAATAATCCAAAGAATCTACCCAATCATAGAATACTTTATAACACAAATTAGACTATTGTTACGTTGCTACTCGTTTGTTAATTTCCGGTATAAATTCTTTCCGATGAACTTCAGCGATACAAGTCCTTTTTTAATTAAAACTAGTTTATTCTTTCTCGATACAACTTTGTAATACACTTAACAAATTTTATAACACACGCTATAAATCACAGTGATTCACACACTTTACTTACGGTGCTTACTGTTCGCTTGACTCAGTTATCTCTGCCTTCAACCAATCTGCATATCTCTCTCTTCTTTTATTTGCGGGGCTTATATACTAAAAAAAGAGGGCGTCCCGAACA
>NW_013666338.1:414846-421190 GCF_000517525.1 Limulus polyphemus | reverse complement strand
AATTCACGCTCATTCGAGAAACTCCTTGCATACACCACCAGCGCCAATGCGCCAGCAGCGTCATGTGACTTCCGCTGTCGTAACATTATGAAACTTTCTACCATATTGTTTAAATCCAATTTTTTTCACAAGAAATGTCGCACAATTACTCCAATCAACTAGCGGTTCACATAACTGGTTATCATTTAAACAAAAATGATGCTATAACTTCGAAATAATACCCGCTCTACCATTGAATGAAAACGCTATAGATATGTTTGCACAACGTGCAGCATTACGGTAATACATCTCCAGAGACAAAATAGATATTAACTCCGGATAATGAAAAAAAGAACAAAGCAGCTAAGAACGAGATGAACATGATGGTTTTGACGACCACATGTTATATGAAATCTGCACACATATATAGTATATATGACAGATTCGGAATAAATACTATTTATTTTAAGGTTATATGTACATAAATATTGGATACAAGTTTAAAAAGTTATAAGTCCATTAGACTACATATGAAGTATTGTGTTCAATCTATGTCTTTTTACATTAGAAATTAAATTGAATTTCGTGGAAAAGGTACAGAGGAAGACTGCTAGGATGATACCTAGAATGGAAAAGTTGTCATAAGAAAACAAATTATTATCTCTAAACTAGCTTTTTTTTTTCTCTTGATAAAAGAAAAATTTGAGCGAATCTGACTGAGGCATTTAAGTTTGTTAAAGGAACTGATAGTGTTGATGCATCGTATTTTTCATACTTAATTGTGAGAATGGTAGGGCTAGAAGACACAAATATAAATTTTACAGGTTGGTAGTCACCTTTAGCTAAGACAGTTTCATATTTTTCATTGGGTAGCTGGCCTTTGGAATGTAATGGATGCAGTCAATTTAAAAAGCTTTAAGGGAGGGCTTGACAAATATTTGAATGATAAGAGCTGATATGTCCTATATGGACCAGTGGGTTACTGTAAGATAGAAACGCAGGGTATATTTATATACTACAATATATCTTTTCAATTACACAAGAAATAAGTAATTTATCCAATAAATACAGTAAATTCAATTTACAGAGGTCGTCTTAGCTTCAGCGTATAACTAGAACTTAGAAGCGTTCTATTTAAGCGCTTCGAGTATACTGTAGCCTATAGGGAGATATTACTTTTATTAGTTATGTTATTTAATATTATATTATTTTGTTCATTGGCCAAGGCATAAAGTAATTTTTATAAATGAGTTTACAAGCTCAAAACAATCAACTACAAATCACAGATGGTGAGTTATACCGTGGATTTTTAATTATATTTATACTATAAGTATAATACTAGCACAATAGCAGTACTACTACTAGTTACTAATACTATAATAATAACACTATAATAGTAATATGTACTAGATAGTTTTGGAAATGTTATTAGAACTTGGAATACAAATATTGCTTGATTCAAACACTTGATAATAATAATATTTACATAATAAAGATATTTTTCTGCGTGCCACTTCAAAATTGAAGCATGTACTTTAAGTTCCATAAGTTAACTTAAGTTAAAAGTTAATTATAAGTTATAATGTAACATTTGAAGTTAATGACAAAAAGGGAATTGTATCTATACTGTCCCATCCAATAAACAAACAACAAAAATAAACCTCAAAGTCAAAGCCAGCCTGTACCATTCAAATATTTATCAAATGCTCCCTTGAATTTAAATTTACTGCTTCCACCACGTTTGAAATCGAGGCCGGTAACCCATTTTAAAGGCTAACTACCCAGTGTTAGAAAAATGAAACATGTCTTGGCTCAAGAACACTTACCATGCCAAAATTTATATTTTAATTACATGTGTCTCCTAGTCCTACCATTAAACCATTAACTGCTGCAGGAGCAGCTCAGTTGCTGTTTTCTGCCTCACAGATAAAACTGAGTTGCCGTCAATCACAATAAAATGGTAATTATTGTCATTTGCATAGAGTTATAGTTGTATGTCTGCGATTGATGGATATTTCCGTCATTCGCAGCTGAGCCATAGAACTTCAATGACGGAAATATCCGTCATCTGCAGTTAATGGGTTAACTGATTAAGTAAAAAAAAAAGACAAAGCACAGACACTACCAGTACCAGTTCCCTTCATAACCTTAAATCAGATCCCTCTAGCTTTTCTTTTTTTCAAAGTATATGTAAAAATACTAAAATACCAATTAAACAAATCATTTCTTGTTAAATAAAAGCATTGCAAATTTAAGAAGTTTAAACTCACTGCTATAAAATTAACAGGGATTGGAGGATTATAAAAGATCAACAGAGTTAAACAAATATTGGGCAACCAAAAAAGTGAAGAAACGTTGGCTGAAACTTTAAAAATTAACAATAAGGATTTCATTAAATAGATTAAGGTTAAGCAAAATGTTATAATAGTAGTAGGGATTTTGAGGTATGATAATGGATGGATTATTTCTGATGATTACGAGATGGTTGGGTTATTAAATTCAACTTTTTCTTCAGTTTTTACTAATGAAGATTTAAGTAACATTCCACATCCTGGACAGTTGCTAGAAGAAAACAAGATTGAACAAGGTCAAGTTAATTTTAACATAGTTAAGAAAAAATTTGGAAGTTTAAAGAATGACAAGGTATATGGACAAGATATTTCTTGAAGGGTTTTGAAGGAGGTTAAGGCTGGGATGTGTGAGCTAATTAATTTTTTGTAAGTCCTTTAGGTGCCAGAGACTGGAAGTTGGCCATTGGTATTTCTGTTTTTTCGGAAAGTAATAAAAATTTTCTATACATATAATTATAGGCTTATTAGTGTTCACTAGTAGTAAAAAATGATTTTTAAAGTGATAAAAGATGATTTGCAAAGTCACTTAACAATGTTTAACATTTTGTTGGACAGTCCACATAATTTTAATAGGGGAAAATCTTGCTTCATTAATTCTTTGAAATTTGTATAAGAGGTTACTATTTATTTAAATGAAAGTAAAGGTGTAGGTTTGGTATATATGGAATTTCAGAAAGCGTTTGATAATGTGCCATATAAAAGACTTTTTAAAAAACATCTGTATAGGCATAGAGGATAATTAGTATCATTGGATCAAAAAATGACTGGATGGAAGGAAGCAGAGGGTTTTTATAAGTGGAGTTAGGTCAAACTGTATTAATGTCATATGTGGGATACCTCAAGGCCCAGGGTTAAGACCATTGTTTGTTTGTTTTATATCAGTAACATAAGAATGGTTAACAAATTATTTAAATGTGTTAATGATATTAAAGATTTGGGTGTTTCTGGCTATGAGTTGGATGCTCCTGCTTTAGAAAAGGATTTAGATCATTTGGTGAGTTAGGCAAATAAATGGCAGATTGTTTTTAATTATAAGAGATTGAAGATAATACATGTGGGTTATCATTATTTAAATTGTAAGTATAATTTTGATGGGAATAACTTGAACATTGTTTTGGAAGAAAAAGGATCTTAATATTTTGGTTGATCAGTCTCTTATGCCATCCAAGCAGTGTGCTGTTACTATTGATAGATCAAATAGGATTTTAGGTAGTATTTAAAGAGATATTGAGTATAAGTCCAAGTAGATTATAATTTCATTGTATAGGTCACTAGTTAGACCAAATTTGTATTATTTTGTTCAGTCTTGGGCTTCTTACATAAGGAAAGATATTGAATTGTTGGATAGGGTTAAAAGTATGGCTACTAGGATGATACCTGGGATGGGAAGGTTGACATACGAGGACACATTAATAAATTTCTGAAATTGTTTTATCTCAAAAGAAGAATAATTTGAAGGGAATTGATTGAGATGTTTGATGTTGTTACTGGGATTGATAGTACTGATGCATCATCTTTTTTCATACTTAATAGTGAGAATGATAGGACTAGGGGACCCAAATATAAATTTTAGGAGGGTAGTAGATTTCAGCTAAGATAATTTTTCCAACAGGGCTGTTGGCCTTTGGAATAGGTTGCCTTCAGATGTAGTGGATACGTTAAATTTATGTGAGTTTAAAGGAAGGCTTTATAAGTATTTTAATAATAAGGACAAGCTTTGAAATTTTTTTTTAAAGTTTAGTTTAGTGGATGGGATAGCCTAGATGAACCAACAGGTTGTTTGATATTAAATTTTGTGGTATGTTATTGATAAATTTACTTCAAATTATTAATTTGATTTTGTTATGTAAAATGTAGTTTTGATATACAAAAACATAATATATATATCACATGGAAAATACGAAGAGTTTCTAGAATGAGAGTTGTTTTATCGAACCAATACTAAGGATATAAAATGATAACATATATTTCTATAATAATCACCTTTCTTGACCCCATCAGATTTTTCCACCAGCATGGATGTTCCATTAGATGGTCTTTCAATGGATTTGTTCTCGGTTCAGCTCTCCAATGATTGACACCTTTGCAACCCATTGGGATTTAGCTTACAGTTCTGGTCTCCTATTCCACATCCACAAGCTCTGGTGATAGATGCTTTCAGTCAAGACTGGATAGGATTCTGTTTGTATACCTTTCCTCCTATTCATCTCTTACCCTGACTCTTGTCTATGATTCATTTCACCCCATGTTGAGTTCTCTTGTCAGCACCTTTTTGGCCTGCTCAGACATGGTTTCCTCTTCAGTTGCTCCAGGAATGTTTACCACTACCTCTTCATTCATCCTTGTTGAGACAACTTCAGTCCAACATTTAATGACTCCAACTTCATGCTTGGAAGTTATGCAGTCCTTTGCCCATTTATAGGGGTTTAAATTCTACAGTTTCTATTATGTTTGACTATATCCTTCATCAACCTGCTATGGCAATCTGTTGTTGGAAATGGACTACATATTCTCAGTGGTGTCTTCAGTGAGCCTTCAACCCACTTCATCCAACAGTCTCCTTAATTTCAAGTTTTCTGACATGGATTTTTGAAAGGTTTGGCTTCTACCTTGCATTATATACAACATCCTTTGCTGTTCCCTTTCATTCTTCTATGTATACCAGGGTTTTTGACTCCTGTGCTATCTCATTTTCTGATCCTTTCATATTCTTCATCCCAAATGACAATTTCAGTTGCCTAATTGGGACTTTAGAGTTGTTTTTCATTTGTTATCACATTATCCCTTCAAACCTATGGCCCCCTGTTCTTTGTATCACCTTTCCCTCATAGCATATTTCTATTGTTGTCACTTTCCGAATGCAGCTGTTCTGATTTATTTGCCATCCATGTTCAGCAGACTCTCTATCCTTCCACCTAGTTTTTGTTCTATCCAGACAGATCCTTCCTACTGAACACTCTCACTGACAGAAAAGAGAATATATTATTTTTTTCCTATTCCTTTCCTAGGCATTTCTCATCTTTACAGTCTATCATACCCAGATCTCTTGTGTCCAGTCAGAGCACCTATTATGTTCTGTGGCTTGTACAGAACTGTTCAGAGGCACTATGCGCTGGTTTTTTATATAGTGGGATCCTGCAGTGTCCCTGGATTTATCACCCATTACTTTAACCAGGGGGACTTTGGGAGTTGATTTCTATAGTCTATTCGGGGTTATCTATTGTAGATCGGAATATACTCCACATCATTTCTTACCAGATTCGGCATCTATTAATGTCATTGTCCGCTCATCTGAACTTTTCTCTGGGGATATTTTGCAGGCCGGTATGTGGACTTCTCTCAACACTTTCCTATCTCATTACCTTCATGATCTGGCAATTTCCTCTTCTATGGGATTTTTGCCTCCCCCCATGGCTATATTGACTACCTCTGCTATATTTTAACAAGGTGTGTAACTTTCTTACCTGATCAACAGTTTTTCTTTTTCTTCTAGGGTGCCTCTATATTTCCTTGGATTCCATTCAGTGGCAAGTGTTGCCCAGTCAGGTGTGCTTGTATTTTTTTCAATTCTGCACTAGTAAACTTTATATTTGTTCATGGTTGCAACAGGCTTTTTCAAGATGAGGTGTTCAATAAGACCATCTAGATGCAATTTAGGATGGTAGTATTATCTCACAATACAAATCCAATGGACTGCTACTCATGGACTATCATGAGTAAAACTAAAGGGAATTTTGCCAGTCCCTGCTGATCTTAGAGCTGAATCAGTCAAGATTGGTTTGCTTTTAAAACTTAGGGAATGTGGTTCACCTGTTGCACTGTCTCCAGAGATCTGTTCTTCAGATACATACATGTCCCCCTACAACTTCTTAATAGATACGGTCATGGAGGAGTGCAGGAAAGATTCGCCGTTCTCAGGTGTCCGGATTTCTTCTGAAGACACAGTTCTTGATTTAGATTATGCCGACGACATCATTCTTCTTTTTGAATCACAGGATGCCGCTCAGCAGACCC
>NW_013666338.1:389489-414035 GCF_000517525.1 Limulus polyphemus | reverse complement strand
TTCTCATCTCTTAGAGAAGAGGGCTTAGTTGCGGACCCTCCTATCTAGGTCCCTGGAAGTTTTTCCCAGATGTCAGTAGGAGCAGGACCAACCTATGTGGGAGATTACTCGTAATACTGGTCCAGATTTGATTCTTAGCTATCTTGTGGGGGGTGTGATTGGACCCTCTTATGAACACTGTCAGGTCTTAGGTTGTTCATGCTGGGGGTCCACTATCTACCTGTAAATCCAAATGCAATGTGGTCCCATCTTAGGCCCTTGGTGGAACAGTGTTCCATGTCCTCTCCATGGGTAAGTGGAATTCTCCTTGCCCATTTAGGTGGGCAGTGGAAAAGACTGTTTGTAAATCCAGACCGGATCAGTTCTGGACCTTGGGTGGAGTATGGAATGAATGATCCCATCAATCCAAGCCTGGGATATTTCCTTTTGGACTTTTTCAGGTTGATCAGAAAGATTGTCCATTATGTATATATATATTGTGGTCCATCTGCCTTTTCCATCAACGGGGGATATGGGTACCATAAATGGGTGCCCCTTAAATCCAGCCCTGAGTCATGGAACCTCGGCTGCATGGTTGGGGCTGGCCCATCATACTTACATGTGTAATATTCCATCCTTTTCACTTTTCTGTAGTTTTGGGTGTAGAGCATACCTGTTCTGGATGTAATGCGGTTTTCCCTGCTTGGATACCATCTCTCATGGTACACCTTTGTTCTATGCAGATGCTTTCTGTATGAACTATGCCCTCACCGGCCCTTCTGCCTTCTCAATGTGGGATTCTAGCTATAAGTGTCAGTGGAGATATGTATGTTTTGGAAGTTATCATTTTCTTAATATGAAAATGTATTTCCAAACATACTTACCTCCACTGAAACTCTTCCTCCCGACTAAGAACCAGTGTTAGTGACCGGGATGGGGTAAGTCTAAAGTAATTGATTATATTATTGACATACAGTGCTTGTATACAGTACCCACATAAAGAGCATGTAAGGGCTGGTGTAAAGTTTTGCAAGTTAGATTTTGCTGAGGGCAGTTATGTGGGGTATAAAGACTGGAGCAAGTGAACATGATGTTTATATGGCAAAGATGAAGAGAAATAGCTATATTGAAAAACATGGTGCTTTCTGAAATTCATTTTGGCACAAGCTTTATTTTTACAGTAAAATAATAGTTTAATATATAATTCTGTTATAAAGAAAACTACTATGCATTTTAATATGTCATGTCAAAAACACTTTCTATATAATGCTTTTTTACAGTTATATTACCAATTTGAAGATAAAAAAAGAAATTCACTTATTTTTTTGTATAATAAGTCTATTCATTTCCTACAGACTTTCAGGATACTGCTGATGTGTTACAGCTGTAATGTATCATATTTCTGATAATTTAGGTGGATTAGTGGCATTACAGTTACCAGTTGGATAAAATAATAGGGATGTGCAGTCCATATTGGCTATCCACATGTACAGTTGGAACAGCTCCCCCTTTCAGAAGCATTTGATTATATCTCTATAGGCCCTAGAAATCTCAGGAATTGTCATCCAAATTGGCACTCAGGATTTATCTGTCTTATTCCAGGCAATTTCTTGTGTAGAAAGTGCCAGCTGCTGTGTCTTCTTGCTAGTTATCCAAATTTTTGCATGGTAGACTATTCATTGAGTATATTGAAGCAGGACATCCTAAAATATAATATTGTATTGCTCATCCCTGACATAATGAAGCACTACATGATCATTGATCATAAAGTGTATAAAATTAAAATATATGTCTCACCTAAGTGTTTAGTAGTTTTTCCATAGCTCAAACTTTGTTGCACAAGACATCCATTCTTGCCTCATTAACAGATTGGAGAAGACTGATTTTGTCATAAGCAACAACACTTAGTCTCTTAAACTTCTGGAAGTGATGGGAGTCTATAAATCAGCTCAATAG
Organism: Limulus polyphemus; assembly: GCF_000517525.1. NCBI lineage: Eukaryota > Metazoa > Arthropoda > Merostomata > Xiphosura > Limulidae > Limulus > Limulus polyphemus. The sequence continues at coordinate 412,100 of NW_013666338.1, read as the reverse complement.
GGTGGCAGGCCAGGTACACAAATGTCTTTGTGACCTCTTCATAGGATTGCAAGGCTGATTTTTATGATTTTACCTTAGAAAGTTGATGAACAAGAACTTAAAAATTATATACCATTAAAATATAGATTATTAACTACATTTTCATGCTATATTTATAAGCTTTTATTGTGAGTATAATCAAATAATCTGCAAAATCACAACAAATTCAACTTAATGTTTATGTATGTATATCATTATGACAAAATATAAAATGACTCCAAGTTTGTTAAAGGTCTTGTAAATTACTTGTTTAATTGAATTTGCAGCAGAAATTAAACAGTACCTGAACAGTCACAATATAAACCCATGTTAGAATTTCAATTTTCTTATTCCTTGTGTTCTTTGTTTTGTATTCTGAGGAGAGCAATTTATAGTTTTTCTTGTATTAATTGAAATGAAGGAATGGAGTATCTCTCAACTTTTCCCACCTTCCTTACATATACCTTCTACTTGTGATTTCCTTTCTTCTCCTCAACCAGTTCATACGGCAAATGGCATTTTCTTCGGGTTTAAATTTGCCCCCACTATTTTATGCCTTGTCATCCCTGCTTTACCAGGTAACACATAGTATTTACTGTTTAGATATAGTCTATTCATCCTTATTACTTAGTTCCAATAGAATACCTTACCTCTTCTTACATAATAGCTTTTCTCATTCAGTGCTGCCGTCTGTTTGCACAATTTTGCTTGTCACTAGCCTTGATACTCCCACCTACCCCATGTTTACACATGGTACATCTGCATTATAGCATGCAAATAAGCATGTGACAACCCTCCACCAGTAGGAGTGTGAAACATCCTCTGAGTACAATTGATTCCCTCTATACTGTAGAGCCCAATCTTCATTTTTCAATTTTGTATACTAGTGTGCAGATGTCACTAATTTTGTTTGTGTTTGATTTTTTAAATTTTGGTTTAATTTGAAATTTTCCACTCTAATTTCTAACTTGTGAATTCACAATTTCATGTTACAACAACTACTGTCGTTACTACTGCCACTGAACACAACCTGCAGTTTCTGTGGCTATGGGCTCCACTCTTTCTGCTGAAGAGGTTTCAGTCTTAGTTCACCATGTGTTGGAGTTTGTCATGTGGTTTACTGTGTCTCCTGACACTAGACATGCCATTTCCTGGTGAACTTGGTCAAGACAGCGATTTGTATAGCCAGTTCCCATCTTCCTTTTTTGCTGTGGAATCCCAGGATTACACCTGTTGCCACTTCCACACCTCCCTCCATTTTATAATTCCTCACCTTCTCTCCTGCAAGTCACCTCTTCCTCAGATTATCTGTTTTTCCTACCCTCTCCAAATATCAGGGTCCATGCTGATCAGTTCAAAGCACAATTACTTTCTGGAGTCAGCATAATTCGTCCCTCTCATTCCTCTGATTCTTACCCATTGACATATAATTGTTAGGCCTTCCATTTCTAGACTCACTGAACTTTGAATTTTTGATCCTGGTGGGGGCATTTGGCCCTGATATTATGTTATCTCTTCTCTATCCATCTACTTTCCAAAGTTATCCATCATTCCCATGAGGGTTTTTTTTAGCAGACACCTCTTTTCCATGGGTGACTAGCTTTTTTGTTCTGGTGTGGTTGGGGGCATATTTGGCTGGGTTTGTTCACCTGTGGAGTGCTTTCACCATGCATCCTTTAGTGTTTCAAGTGTTATGTGGAGGGATCTACCTTCTTTTTTCTGAACCCCGCTCATTTATCTCCACATTCCATTCCCCTTCATTCTTCCTCAGGATTCAGTTTCCTGCCAGCATATATCCAAAGCAGTTCAGGATCTCCTTCACAAACATGCTGTTGTACTTATCACTCATCTTTCTCCGAGTTTCATTTCCCAGTTGTTCATAATTCACAGATAGTCTGTGGACTAGCATCCTGTCATTGATTTCTCCAGTCTCAACTGTATCATCAACCTTTCTTGTTTTCACCATGGAATCTTTCTTCACTCTTCAGTGGGTGTTTACTCTGGGTCTTATGATGCCACCTTTAGATGTCTTGGATGCTTACATTCATATCCCTATTTCCCCAGCTTTCAGATATTGCCTTTGTTTTGTTCAATTAGATTGAGTATATTAATTCCACTCTCTACCATTTGGTCTGATGACTTCTGCACCCTACATATTTTGTCAGGTGGTCAAGGCCTTTGCTCGTCTTCTTTATCACAGTCTAAGGTTTCACCATTATATGGACAACTTCCTGATTTTAGCTCCATCAGTACCAACATCTCACACTCACACCCATTTACTTCTTCAGAAGACTGCTCATGTGGGTTGGTTGGTCAAGTTCTGACCCAATACCTCATCCCTTTGGAAGTATTCTTCTACTCCTATTTCAGTCTGTCCCAGTGTTTTCTCCTCCAGTTGAGATTATTAGAGCTCTTGAGTTCTCAATCCTCTCCTTCTTTTATTGCTTGCAGGGTTGTATCTCTTTTGGGGACTTGGACTTCCATGGAAATTGTTATTCCCTTGGGTTGTGCTAACGTGAATTCTTCAGCATTGGAATTGGTTGCCTTCAGACTGAGAGAGTTCAAGAGAAGGCATGATGAGAACTAGGGAGTCAGGACTGGATATAGGCAGATAGGAGTTTGAAAAATAAATAGGGTAGCCACAATGGACTAAGGCGCCTTTTGTTGTCCCTCAAATGTTATGTTAAAGATGGTTAAAGATTTGGTATGAAAGTCTCCATTTATCTTGTTTATGATAAGTCAGTAGACAGTGGGCAGATAAGATTAGAGAGTTGTTTCTATTACTCCTGTTTTAAAGAAGCTGATAAAGTGTTGCCCTAGAAATTACAGGTCAGTTAGTCTTACTTTTCTAGTGATAAAAGTTCGAGAGAGTCTGATAAAGAAAGCTTTACAGAATTGTTTAGTGAAGCAAGGTATCACAAAAAGAAAGCCGACAAGGATTCATCAATAAGAAATAGCGCCTTACTAATCTATTAACATTTTTTTTTGTATGTTGGTTGTTATCTAGATGATGGAAAGGGTGTAGATTTGGTGTATTAAGATTTTCAAAAAACTTTTGATCAGGTGGTACACAAAAATAACTAAGAAAATCACATTTATTCAAATTGGGAAAAGACAAATTGGATTGTTATTAAAATCATAAAAAATTCATTAAATTCTGAAAATGATAATCTTTTGATGTTTACCGTATATCTCAGGGAGTTAACCAATGCTATTAAAAAAGAATGTTATAAAACAAACTTTTGACCTCAGTTTGGAAGTTAAATTCATTACAAACTAGAACAAAACTTGTCTTCCTTTATTTCTAAACAGTACCCTAACTGAAAATCCTGTAGTTATGAAGTTGCATGAAAAAATTATGATTAATTTGACACAGGGGAAGAGAATTATATATAATAATAATAAGGTAATAAATGTAATCACCCTCTCTTTATTTTGAATACACAAATAAAATTTCTGCTTCAGTAAGGATGAAATTGTTCTTAATAGAAAGTTAGTTGTAAAGAAAAAAATCGGTAGCTATTCAGAATTATAAACCTATGTTGAATAAGTATCCAGTAACTCCTTCATATTCATTTAAAAATGTTATGCATGTTTAATTGTATTATTTGACTTTCCTCTGCTGAAGAAGTATCCGTGTTAATCTAACTGTACCAGGCAATGCCAGGTGAACACTGGCAAAACTTCATTTTAAGAATAATTTGTTTTTAATTATTCCAGTTTTTAGTGGAATAATTTTTTTAAATTGAAACTCGGGAATCCTTTTATTTATATATTTTGTTGTTTTTCTGTCAAAAAATTCATTGGTGATAATTTTTTAAAAGGACCAAACAAGCTCTGAAGATATATGTATGACTATGAATTCTTAGATTTCTTGTAATTGGTACTTCCTAGAGTTGGCACAGCCTTACAGTTAGTTAACAATTGAAAAAATTTAAAGAAATGTACCATCATGAAGAAATTAGTTAGATTTTTATATTTCAACTTTTCAGTGCTAGGAATTTCTAAAGTTATGAATACTAAGTCAAATTCTCTGGTAGGGAAATGTTTTACAGCTTTTTTAGAAAGCATAAGCCAAATTTATAGTCAACTTTTATATGATTCTATAATTTTTTTAAAGATGTGTATTTTTAAACTAGCTTTGTCTTATACTTTACATGAACTAACCTGATGCTGCATTATAGAGGAGATTATTCGACGAAAGCTCCTGGTTGATGGTGATGGGATGGGAGATGATATGCGTATTAATCGAGCTTTGAAAACTTTTCTGAAATGGTGCTTTTCAAAGGATGAATCTGAAGAACACAGGTAACACTGTCCTCATACAATTAATGATTAAATTTCTATTTATTGATATCTGTATTGTATTAAAACTTTTTTGAATTTCTAATTTATGTTTTTTCACCCATGATAACGTTTTTTGGGGATTTTTCTTCATGTTTACATGTACAGTGTACATCAAAATTGTTTTTAACAAAACTTAAGATAATTACTTTAGGCAATAAGTGATTTCTCGTACGATCTCTTATCTCTATTGGCACAAATTTTCACACACCACTAGCCTTGATATTCCCACTTACCCTCACATATGTTAATGAGAGATATCTGTATACTACCATGCAAAGTATTTTGCAGCAGCCCTGCAACACTACCCTATCGTAATTAGTGTCCCCTCTAATCTTACAACTGTTAACCACTTCCCAATTGACAGTCTTATTGTACATATATGTTTTTCAGTGATAGTTTGATTGACTTATGCAAAAGATTTTCTTTTCTTGTTTTTCAGGCCTTTTAACTTCTTTTCTAAATCAGTTACTTTTATTGTTTAATGTTATGTTAATTCTGGTCGAAAGTTATGAATTATGTTGTTATTTTTTTTCTCTCTTCCCTTCTGCTTCACTTCTGAGAGGTTTGTAGTCACAGTTTCAGGTGGTCACGACTACAACTGCTGTTGCTTCTGCATTGGACTTCTTGATCACGGGGTCGGAATTGAGGTTATTGGGACATGCAGTGATGGCTCTGGTGCATCAGGAATTGGTCAATTTCATGCTACAATCAGAACACTCTGAGGATTGCCCTATCATACCTGTTCAAGGTCTGACTGACTGGGGAGAATTGGATTGAGGCAGCCTTTTTCCTACTCCTAAATGTCCCTTACAGTCATGTGTCCTTTCGAAGGAATTTCCCAGGCCTTCTTTGCCTTTTGTGGAGTTGATTACTCAGGTATTTTATGTTCTGCCATTTTCTGCTGTTTTCTATGGCTTCACCCTTGCCATTCTCAGGAATGAGCTATTGGGTTGATATTTATTGTTTCCTTCTTCCCTGAATATTGGTGCTCATGCAAGTCAGTTGGGGCAGCAAATGCATTCGGGGATCAGTATGCCTCAACCCCCCCCCCATGTACTATGGACATTTTTGCTTTTGCTTATCATCATTCTAACTTCACTTATTTAGTCTCGCAGCATTTGGAGTCTCTTATCCCTTTTGTGGGGTTTGGACCCTAATTTGTTGTTTCCCTTGCTGGCTCTGGCTTCGTAAACTCTCCACCATTACCCTGTCAGGCATTGTTTTGGGGGCATTCAGCCTCAGTGATTATGTTCTTGGGTCAAGGCCTATGGGAGCCAACCTCCTTCATTTTACCATATTTGGAGATCCTTTGTTGTGGATACTTGTTCTCTGAGAGTTGTCTCAGAAGGTCTTGTCCTCCAATTCTTTTCATGGGATCCTTTCATGTCAATGTTTTTCAGAGGTGGTTTGGGACTTACTTTGTAAGTGTGCCATCAGTTGAAGTGGTCCTTCTTCTGGGTTTTCTTCTTGTCTGTTTATCGTTCCCCACAAGATAGGGGATTGGTGCCTGGTCATCAGTTTATCATCTCTGAACCACTTCTTAGTCCTTCCCAAATTCACCATGGAGTCATCTTTAGCTCTTCCTTAGAGTTTTTCTCTTGCTTTCTGGATCAAGAAAGTTGATGTCAGATGCATACATCCATCTACCCATATCCCATGCATCTACTTCGTATCTTTTCTTTACTCATCAGGTGTGTGTGTTTCACTTTTGGACGCTTCCATTCGGACTTGCCTCTGCACCCTATAATTTCTATCGGATTGTCCAGGCAGTTACCCACCTAATTCATGCCAGGGTTTTTGTTTCCACCAATATATGGTTGGCAGGCTACTTCGGGCTTCCTTACATGAACAATCTGCACTACCATCTCAATTTCTTCTCCAAGAAGTTGCCAGGGTATGTTAGCTTGTCAAGATAAAGAAGTATTTTCTTACACCCACAAATGAATTTGGTTCACCTTGGGTTGTTTTTAAACTCCATCAGTTGGGCCCAACCTTCTCTCCTTCAGTTTTGTATTATGGAACATCTCGTATGTAGCATCTCCACCTCTCTTCTCCAACTGCATGATAGGTTCTCTCTTTTGGGGACATGGATTTCTCTGGAAGCCCTCATTCCTCTTTTTTGCACCCACATTCATCATTTTCAGTGGATTTTGTTATACCAATGTAGCCTTGTTGAGGATTCCTTAGATGCCCCTCTCACCCTTCCCCCTTCCTTCCAGACTAATTCTGCCTGTGGTTGGATGAGGACAACACTACTGTGGGAGTTCCTCTTCTCCCTCTTTAGCCAAAAGGTCACCTTTTTATGGGTGTTTCTTTTTCTGGTTGGGGTATATCTCAACACTTGGGAGGTTTTGGAGAGATGGACTCTTTACGAGTCCTCTCTCCACATCAATATTGGAGCTCCTTTCAGTTCATCGAGATTTACTTTACTTCCTTTAGGCTCTTTGGGACCAATTGATGATGGTACACTCCAATAATTTTACAGTAGTCTCGTACATTTCTAGGCTAGGGGGTACTCGGTCGATATTGGGCCCACATGTAAAGGTTAGGCCGAAGATAACAAAAATAAATAAAAAATAAAATAAAACATAATAATAATAATAAAAACAAAAATAAACGAAAATTTTGCTTAGATTTTTTTCTCTGTATCATGTCTTTTGTTAATTTGTCTCACCCCAAATCCATCTGAATAGATGCACAAAAACATAACATAATATTTAAAAGTATATGTTAGTTTTTTTCACTTTGAGTTCCCCCCCCTATAACTCCCAGCTCAAATTCTCGACAAAATTCCACTATATGGAATCTGGCATCATTTGTGCTCAATTACAGCTGCCCAAATTAATTTTCTGCATCACCCTCTGGGAACTTGTAGTCATTCTCTGCATAGGTGTTGCTTATTTGTTGATGGTATACATGTAGATTACAGTGCATTGACTTTATTCAACAAAACATTAATCTGAACAATGGTCTCCATAAAGTTACTCAAACCTGTTATACATTCACCTGGTTTCTTCATTAAATTAAAATTTTTTTTTAAGAGTTGCATATTAGAATGGGGCCTGGCATGGCCTTATGCTTAGGGCATTGGACTTGCAATCTCAGGGTCACGAGTTTGAATCCTAATCACCAAACATGCTCCTCCTATATGGTTGCCTTCTGGATCAACCACCTTGGTTAATAAAGACTCCTGGCTTACAAAAATACCAGCTGACCCCAGACTAGTTGGGAGTAGGGTCATAAAGGAAAAGAAAAACTTGGGTGGGTATATAAATTAAAACATGACTACTAGCCCTTCTGAAATTTTAAATATTTTCACTCTCATCCTACAGAAAGTTTAACTTATGCTTCATTTATGAGGATAAACTAATCAAAACTATTGCCAGTGAAAGGATTGTTGTTTATACCCTTCCATAGCCTGTATAGTATATCTTTATCCATTCAAGTGTTTTGGATGTAGTTAAAATCTTCCATGTAAACTTGATGTACAAAAATTTTAAACATAAATTAATCTACCTTAGATAAATATTACATACTACAATAGCTATTCCTTAGAAGCTTGTACCTGCTTGACACTATTCCTACATCTGCTACTTGAATATGTTTACATGTAATAATCATTCACATAGGTGAGAATTGTGGGAATGCTATACAATAATCCTGGTATGATTTCAAAGGGTGGTATTTCAATATCCTTTCTTTTTATGTGGATGTTTTAAGAAGTCTTCTGTTCACCCGATCAGTCAGTCGCAGTCACTTAATGAATTAAAAGTGGACTAATAAACTATTGTTCTATTCATTCACTTGTATTATTTGTTTTTCCCTTGCTATCCAAGTTCATTTTATTTTCTGCTTAACATTTCTGGAACCTGTGTTTTGCATATATTTGTAACTACCTGAATGCCACAAATCAGTTATCAAGTTATATTATGGTAATATAATCAAACGATTTGTTTATTGAGGAGTTTATTTTGAACGTGCTTTTTTTGTTTTTTTTTATTGCTGTTTAACTCTCTGTCGCCATAAAGTTTGTTAAACATGATCAATATGGAAGGAAAATTTTTAACACCAGACAGAACTCAGGGTAAATAAGAGGGAGCCATGAGCATGAAGAGGCCAAGAGCTTTTTCTAGCAGTGGTGATAGCTATGTGTATGTTCTCAATTCATCATTGGGACCAAAAAGTTAACAGCCAAATTGGGAAATCCCAGGCTAATGTTATGAGATATTTAATGGTTACTTCTTTTATATTGAAACAAATGGTGGCAGTTTCAGTTTTCGAGACTTGCTGAGAGTGGTCTCTATGGGATTCCAAGTGCATGTTAATTAGCTCAGGCTTCACAAAATGCTGGTTAGAATCAGCCGTGGCTAAGGAGAGTGGTGAAATGTACGTAGTGGTTGAAGTTCCCCCTAAAATCACATCTAAGTAATATAGTTTGAACAGAATACATTTAATTAGCTATGCTCATTACTAAGTATATTTTTAGTTCTGACTCTATGTAGCTATATTGCTTTTATCAAACGTTAATATCAATACAACTCCAGAAAATAACTTTAATGTAACTATTTTAGCACACTTTGTTTTTGATGGGCTTACAGTGTCACAGACTACAAGTGCTGTCGGATGTTTGAATAACAATAAATGGAAATAACAGACATATAAAAACATCAACAGTTGTACTAAGAAATCAGACTCATGCAAGAACAATAGAAAGTTAAGCTTAGATAATATAATATAATGCTTAAGGTAAGTACTTTAGAGTAATTCATGAAACCCATTAATTTCAAACAATATATACAGATGAGTATGGTAATTCATTTGCTTCACAAAAAATGAGTGAATAAAAATGGAGAAATAACAGGATTATAAATGTGTATTTAAGGAATTAATCTTGTTACCAAACTCAAAAATATAAGAGTACATTATAAATTTGTAAATAATGCATATCTAAAATATAAAATTATCTTAAAATTTAAAAAGCACAGCCATAAACAAGTGTTTTGTAACGATGTTTTTGAGAATACCCATAGTTCAAATAAACTTGTAAAGGTTTGCATTGCAGTTTTAGAGCAAAAGAATGTAAATAGAAAACTTTTATGGTAAATGAAAAGTTCTTAACAGTTATTTAAGTTTTTCAGAAAGGTCAGGCATTATTTCTCTCTATTATAGCCCATTTGATGTAAATCGAGAGATTCTTTTATCTTCCTTTTTCGAAAACTACCACATTTGGCTAAGAACTTAATATTAAAGTGTCTGTGTGTCAATTAGATATTGGCAGTTACTAGAATTTGCTAATTGATTATTCATTGGGCTCAAACTGTCCTTTGTTACTGTGATAGACAACTTTAAGTTTAATCCTAAGCTGTTGAACATGAAAATGTATCGTATATGCAATGTAGTAGGAAACCTGTAACAAACTGAAAATACGTGTAATACGACTCCATGGATTTCTCCCTAAATTTTTACAAGTCTACAAAAAATGTATAAACTAACTCTTCATTAAAAATAATTGTCTTTAGATAAAACTAGCACAAGAACTCTAGCAGGTTCTTCCTTGCGGTTTATTGCATCATAAATATGTTCGTATTGGACCTTATACTCATGGACTAACATGAGTAAGGCAGATAGGGATTGCTGCACATCCCTGGTGTTCCTTGAATTAATGGAATCAGAAATGTACTGCTTTTCAAAATAGGGTTTCATGGTCACCCATTGCACTTTCTCCAGTGATGCATTCATTTAGACTCTCCAATGTGTTTTATTTCCCTTCTTCTAACTGCTGGGATGGTGGACCATAGAAAAATGCCTCCGAGTGTGCCCAATTAAACTCTGTTAAAAATAAGGTGGTGGTGTTCTTCCTATGTAGAAGGTATGAGTATCCTCCTGCCACAGGTCTGATATTATACACCAGATGCTGCAGATTTGGACTGGATCTTTTCATCTAATTTGCAGTTCACCCCTCCAGATGGGAACCCTCGATCTGACTGCTGCCTGGACATTGGTCCCTAGGTGACAAGTTTTGGTTTGAGCTAGACCACTGGGCTGGGAACTTCATCCTACTGCAGACTGGATGTTTCTTTCCCTATGCTGTTTGGCTTTGGGCTGGAATTGACCCTACACATTGCATTTTTGCTTTCCTGTCTTCATCCGGAAGTACATTCACAAGGTGTATTACTATAGGTTGTGCTGGATTTGCACACATGATGGTTTAGGTTCTTGGAACAGAGTATCCTCTTCATTTGCAATTTCTAGGCCTAAGGTGAATGGTTAAGGGCCCTCCTCCTCCCATGGGCCAGTCCAGTCACTCCTGATCTACCCTTACCACCCTACACATATTTCTATTCCTTCAGATTTGAAATTAATATCTTGTTTTGTGTTTTTTGTGACACAAAACATATTGACTCCACATGGGTAATGAGTATACCTGGTTCACATGTGGAGCAGTCTCTCACAAGTGTTTCTTCTACATAAGTAGGGCACACTTAGTGGGTGCTCTTAATATTATTTTGAAGGGTGCTCACCTAGATACCTTTCCACTGGTCTCTCTACTAGATCAATGTGGGATTACAGCTGTAACTGTGATTAGAGGTAAGTAATTGTTAATATTTTGTTTCACTGAAATATATATTTCTGATAAATACTCACCTTCTCTCACACTTTCCACCCATCCTTTTCACTTCCGGTGTCAATATCTCAAAATGAAGGTTAGGTTCAACTGCATAGAGGAAGTCAGCTGCGATAGAAGGGTGTGTCTCACTCCCATTGGTGGAGGATTGTTGCTTGCTCATTTGCAGGCTATAATGCAGTTGAACATGGTATACATGTGAAGTTAGGTGGATGTTTCAAGGCTAGTGACAAGCCACAGGGGGAATACTATATTATAGTTTCTTCAGAATCAAACTCAACTAAGATAGCATGGTATGAGTGGTTTAAGCTTTAAAAAATTTTCAGATAATAATTCTGAACATGTACTAAATGATAGACACATTACTCTACTATCAGATTTATCATATTAATCTATTTGTGACCCCACACAATTAAAGCCTCTTCTCAAGCAAAATCCCACATAACTAATTCACAAATATAGTAACAGTAGGCAAGTTGTGATTTTGATAATTACAATGTTTTGACCCATAGTGTTGAGTCATAATCAGGTAAGAGTTACATTAAAAAAGCTGCTATAATTGTATGTTTAAAATAAGTATTCAGTTCAGTAGGTTTCTCACTAAACATTAAAGTCTAACTTGACAGAATGAGCCTTGTTGTTGTGAATGACAGTTATGACCTGTTTTGAACATAAAGCTACTTTTACTGCCTTTGCCCATGTTCATATTCTTCTGGTGTTCCAAGCATTTTGCTGTTGGATTACATCACATTGGTAATACATTTTCATTCTTCCTATTAATGGCTTTGCTGTCAAGCTGTGTTTTCTATCCTGCTTCCCATGAAGCAGAGCTTTTGCATGTACTGTTGTATGAGTACTAATTATCTATGTGAGTTCAATTACTATGTATCTGAAGCTGAACAAGCTGCTCACTGTAAATAGCTAGGCATTAAAATGTGATGGTGTAATGAATTTATTATTATATATTCATTTTAATATCAATATTTGTTAGATTAAGTTTATATTTTAAAACATGCATAGCTTATAGTGTTAAATATGTATTGCGAAACTCCCGCCTATTCTTCAAAGTTGTAGAAGATTCTCAATAATAACAATCAATAATATATGTATATATGTAAATGTTTAAATTTAGCTCAGTATTGTTACGTAAAACTGAAATTTCTAGAAAGCCTCTACACGCCTATAAATATAACCAACTCGCAGTGCCGAAAGAGAGTATGTATTATTAGTTTGCTATAGTCAGTGTGCTATAAACTTTGGAAGCTATAACTGTGATTGTTATAACACTTACCATTCAGAATACTTAAGATATTTGACCAGGAGCACTTACAAAGTTCAAACATTACAAATCATTTAACCTCAGTGGATTCTCACCAGACATTATTGTATAATTGTATAACTGAACTAGAAGTCCATGATTGCATGCACCTAAAGTGTCATCAGTAAATCTGAAATAATTTGAAATAACTGCACATCAGAATGTATTGAAGAGCATTCTTGATGAGTTCTATGGTAATTTAGTTTGTGTTGAAAAAAAAAAGTTACCTCCATAACAGCATTTATGTCTTCCTGCATAGCAAAGACATCAAAGGTAAAGACATTTGTATTAAGACTATCATGAAACTTATCTCTATTTATATTAAGACTCAACTGACTTACCACCATTTGATATTGATTGACTTATCACTATTTAGTATTAATATTATGAAGTGACTTACTGCTATGTAGTATTAAGAATATTGAGTGATTTATCACTATGTAATATTAAGGCTATCGAGTGACTTATCATTCAGTATCATGACTATTGAGTGACTTATCATTCAGTATCATGACTATTGAGTGACTTATCATTCAGTATCATGACTATTGAGTGACTTATCATTCAGTATCATGACTATTGAGTGACTTGTCATTCAGTATCATGACTATTGAGTGACTTGTCATTCAGTATCATGACTATTGAGTGACTTGTCATTCAGTATCATGACTATTGAGTGACTTACTACCATTTAGTGTCAAGACTGTTGAGTGCTTTATCATTTAGTATCAAGACTCGAGTGACATATCGTCACTTAATATTAAGACTATCGAGTGCTTATTACTATTTAGCATCAAGACTCAAGTGACATACTGTCATTTAATATTAAGACTCGTGGATGACTTATTGCCATGTAGTATTTGTCAAAATAAAAAATATAATTATTCGCCAGTTGTCAGAATTTAAAGGCTTTTAGTTATATTTCTTAATAGTATAAATATATATAAACTTGATATTAAGACTATCGAGTGCTTATTACTATTTAGCATCAAGACTCAAGTGACATATTGTCATTTAATATTAAGACTATTGTGCTGACTTATCACTATTTAATATTAAGACTCTTGGATGACTTATTGCCATGTAGTATTTGTCAAAATAAAAAATATAATTATTTGCCGGTTGTCAGAATTTAAAGGCTTTTAGTTATATTTCTTAATAGTATAAATATATATTATGTTGTTGTTGTTGGGCTTAGGATTCTTCTACAGTTGGTGTCTGTGACTTGTTAACAATGAATAAACAGCACGCACTTCACCTGTTTTCAAAATAATATGTATATTCAGAACAAGTTTACGTATGTACAGTACGTTCTTCAACACTATAGATATTATGGGCATATCATAAATACTACTTTCCTTCTTGTCAAATATCCACTTAAGCCTATTTAATTACCTTAGTATTTCAGTTGACAAGCCAAACTATCTTCTCTATTTCTATCACACTAGTATTCTCTTGATTCACTTACAATTGTGGCACGAGTTACTGTAATCGTTTGGTCTTTTTTCTTTTGAAGATCCTCTGCTCCTTTTGTCAAAGTGCACTCAGGCTGATTCAATTAATTTAGAACCATGCTTTGATGGAATACAGTTATTTTTCTTATCCTATTTTCTACTGTTAGTTTCACTCTAACATATTAAATGTTAGGCCTATCACTTCAAAAGTAGTGAACTTCACACCAACTTTATTCTCTTTTGCTATTATCTGTCTGCTGCATTCCACTTATCTCATGCTATTTATATCTTTATCACTTAATAGTCTGTCTGCCTTCCATATTCTCAATGTCAATGAATTATTAACAAAACTTCCTACAGTTGTCTCTTTTAACTCTTATTATAACAAAAACTAAACAATAATAAAATATTCACTCACAGAAATAAATTAATTGCTAATATCTAAACCAAACAGTCTTTTACATCATGACAGTATAATTATCAATAGTCTTATCAATCAGTATTTAGTTTATTGAATGACTTATCACTATTTAATATTAAGACTGTGAAGTGACTTATTACCATTTAATATTAAGATTATTGAGTGATATGTAAGTTTTGAATGAAATCTTAAGTGCCTCTCCAATGTGTAGTAAAAAGATGTGAAGAAATCAGATAAAGTTTGTCAGATTTGTGTTCTTTTGGTAGTACACACATTTCAGATGCTTTATGATTAAAAGTCTTAAAGTTGTATAAAAAGTGAAGAGTGATAGCTGTTTTTCCTTCCATATTTCAAAGTATATAATCAAATAATGTTGGTTTTGTTAGGGCAGAAACTATTGTAAAATTTAAATGATTAACTTGTGTTCTTTCAGGGGAAATTTTATAGATAAACTTAACTGTTCAGAAGGTTTGGTAACATTACACAAACATTTCTTTTTTTTTACTTATCAAATTGTATTTAAAAGTGTTCAGAACCTACACTTGTTGAATTGTTAGATTTTATGGTTGGATTAATCTGTTTGTTATATTTCTCTAGCACTTTGACATATGAAAGGATTTTGATGTTGTTAACACAGTGCGAATTTGCCATGGTGAAATCACATCAAGTGTTGGCAATGAATCAGTCTGAAATGGAAAACTATGAACATTTATATCAACAAATAGGTGAGGATTTTGATGACAAAACTGATCTGGTTAAACTGCAATGTGCTTCACATATGATCTAGTTACTGTTGTAAATTCTTTTTCAAACAATTTCAGATTGACTAGTTTTAAATAAGTATGGGTTCTGTGAATGATGCATTTCTGAACCTCTAATTCCAAACTATTAATAAAGGAATTATTTACATATTCATTACAGACTTGTATTCTGTTAAGTGTTTTAATGCAGAGCTGCCACCTGTTGATAGTATAATTGTTTTAAACGAAGATATGTATTGAAACTAAGAGTTTGACATAATTGTTCTATTGCAAAAAAAACTTAAACCATAGATAATTTTTAAAATATTTTTTAATGTTTCAAAAGTACCAACTCGTATATTCTTGATTACTAGAAAAATTAGAATAGAAATTGTTTTGATCTCCGTAGTCATTACTGATGTAAATTTCTTTACAGAGAATCGAATCACAGAAGCTCAAAAGAAAATACAAGATTGTAAAGCAGAATTGATGGAGGCTAAACAACTCCGAAAAAACAAGCAAGGTTAGCTGTTTTTGTGTATGAAAATAACTAACATAATTGATAAATATTCTTTTTTATTATATTATTAAAGAATTTGAAGATCTTGAAATTTGAAAGAAAAATCAAAAGAGAGTAAAGATATTTTCTTGTTTTTTGTCCAGTTATTAAGACATTGATAAATGTCTTTATGTACTGTAGCTCGGGATAAAAAATGTTGTACAGACAGCTTCATTCAAATATGGACAAATCACTGTACTGTTGAAAAATATTTTTTTCCTGAAAGCTAGTTGCACTTGTTATTATTATTCTTTTGAAAGAATGTTTATGTGATTCTTTAAAAATATAAGTATCATGAGCATAGAAGTTAATTATCTGGGAATTTAATTCACCACATCTGAAAAGTACAAATATCCATGTTCAGTTGCTGTGCAAAAATTATATTAAAAATTAGGAAACTCTTTAGTTGAACTTAAAAATGACTAAATATTATTTTGAATCAAATTAAAAATAAGTAAGTAAAAACCAAATAAAATACAACATTAGTTATTTTATATACGTTTCTTTATTTTCTTCTAGAATATGATTCTTTAGCAAAAGTTATAGAGAAACAGCCTGACAGAAAAGTAACTCTTGCTAAGTTACAACAAGTTCAAACTGAAATTGAAAAACTTATAAAAACACGAGAAAATCTTGACCGAAAATTGGAGAAGAGAAGGAAACAGTTCCAAGTTCTACTCAGTGCAGTATATGAGTTGGAGCATTTTGCATCAGGTAGAGGTATAAGCCTAGTAGTCAAGTTTCTCAAAAAAGTAATAACCTTCATTTGTAATGGTAGAAGGTAGTAAAGGAATTTTTTCTGCCAGCTCATTTCAAGAGTTTCAAAAAAGAACTGATAGTTTGTGGTTTCTGTTCAAATATAAACATGTAATTCAAGTGTTAAGATCATGCTGTCACTAGTGCTACGTATGCTCTCAGTTTAGTAGATTATAAACAGTTCATTCAGTATGACTAGGCAAATTCTCACTGATGTAGACAACACAGTCAAGTTAAAATGTAGACTTGCCTTAATGTATATTATTAACCAACAAAATAGTTTTGACTCTGTGGCTTTATATCACTGTTGCACTTACCAATGTACATAGTTGCTTGCACAACACTTAACTGTATTTATGGCAATACTCTAATCAAAAGTTTCTTGATAAAATCTAATTATTGTTGAATCTTTTCTGAAAAGAAACATACATTACATCATTAATCTTACTAAGTTTGATCTTGATATACAGTACATGCTTTTAAGTCAGATTTAGCTGGAAAAGAATTTCTGAACAGTTTTCTATCAAGTACAAAATCAAGATGTTATATAATATCAGGTGTATGTTCCATAATCCCAAAATGATCTTTAGCTAGTGTTACAAGTTTCTGGAACTCATCCAAGCAAAGGAAGGTATTGCTTTTTGACCAAGATATTTATTACCTAATGAAAAACTTCCAATATAACCCTTAAACTGCAGACTGTAAGAAAACACCAAATGTATGAACTAGAAAATAACACTACTCCAACAGACTTCAAGATAGCACTCAATTTACACACTGAAAAAACTTACGAACATATCTATAGACTGGAAGGTAATGCTATATCCACAGTCTCCAAGATAGCACTCAATTTACACACTAAAAAAAACTTGTGAACAGATCTATTGACTGCAAGGTAATGCTATATCTACAGTCTCCAAGACAGCACTCAATTTACACACTAAAAAAACGTATGTGCAAACCTATAGACTGCAAGGTAATGCTATATCTAGTCTCCAAGATAGCACTCAATTTACGCGCTAAAAAAACGTGTGTGCAAACCTAATAGACTGCAAGGTAATGCTATATCTAGTCTCCAAGATAGCACTCAATTTACACACTAAAAAACTTATGTGCAAACCTATAGACTGCAAGGTAATGCTATATCTACAGTCACCAAGATAGCACTCAATTTACACACCAAAAAAACTTTTGTGCAAACCTATAGACTGCTAGGTAATGCTATATCTCCAGTCACCAAGATAGCACTCAATTTACGCACTAAAAAAACGTGTGGGCAAACTTATAGACTGCTAGGTAATGCTATATCTACAGTCACCAAGATAGCACTCAATTTACACACTAAAAAAACGTGTGGGCAAACCTATAGACTGCTAGGTAATGCTATATCTCCAGTCACCAAGATAGCACTCAATTTACACACTAAAAAAACGTGTGGGCAAACTTATAGACTGCTAGGTAATGCTATATCTCCAGTCACCAAGATAGCACTCAACTTACAGACTTCAAAATAACAGGTAATCTACAAACTGAGAAATAATGCTACATCTAGAAGCTGTGACATACATATATAATGCACTAAATTTAGACTACAAGACAGCATCAAATCTGTAGACTCTAAAATAATACTAAATCTACAGACTTTTGGGTAATTATAAAGCCACAGACCACAAGATAACTCACAAAATACAAACTAAAACAACACAAAGTCTAATGAGATTGTAAGATAACACTAAATCTAAAACTGTAAGATAATTCCAAATCTGGAGACTTGAAGATAACATTGAACCAATACTAAAGATAAGCATTTTACAAAACGTGATTGATAGAATCCACAGACTCAACTTGTATACCAGTTTCAAAATGCCTAAAAATTACAAGATAACAATATTATCTCTTGTATCATATATTACTGACAAGAAGTTTCATTCTGTACTTCTGTTGCATTTGTTGTGCATACTGTCATTGCGGAATACAATATCCTCTCCCCACCACTAACACATTTCTAATAAGATAATAATTTAATACAAATTTTTGGTAGTCTACAAACTATAGTTTAAACCTTGTTTTTTTTTTTTTTTTCATTAATGTTTTTTTTACATTATTTGGGTACCTGATTTTGGTGTTTTCAGATTATTATTTTTTTTACATTTAAAATAGATTTCCTGTATGATAAAATATTTTAATACTTAAAGGTGGAGAAGACAAAGAAGAAGAAGAAGAATGGGAAATGACCAAAGATGACATGGAAACTTCTTAGTGAATGTAGTTTTTTTTTTGCAACTGATGTATATAGAAGATTACAAAAAGATGGTGGATGGCTTATCTCAAAATATATTTTCTTTCATACAGTATTTGTTTCCAGATTGTCATAGTCATAATACAAAATAAAAATGTTTGCTTTAGAAACCTCAAACTTCTTACTGATGTATTGAGTTTTTGTATATTATGAACATAACTTTTTTTCTTTCTTTTTTTAATTCTTTAAGATGTTGCAAAAATAATGGTTGCCTGAAAAACAAGACAGTAACATTGATGGTGAGCACGTTACAACAAAGTTAACGGCACTTTTTTGTCAGATATAAGTACACTGAAGTTGAATGTGAGAAGTGTTTGCCATAACATTTACAATAGTTTCTCGTTCAAGAACAGCACAAAACATCAACTTTGGTATAGAGAAATATTCATTCTTTTACCCCCACATATTGCTAATGTTTTATCAAAAGAATATTTATTGTAAACCTATTATATAACATTAAAAATTCAACTAAGTTCCAGTGATAAATTATAAGGCTCTTTCTTGGAAAACGTAGAATGAAAATTGCAAAAATCTGGTATGATGTAACTAAAATTCCTAAAAATGTATGAGAAATGATGTTGAAAAATGCAAGACAGAATGTAGTTTTAACATATTAAAAAATATGGACAATAAGTAATGTTTGGTTGTTCAAGGTTATCCTTGTACACACACAGTTTTTCAGGAAATTATTGATTACTTTTCTTAATTCCTGTAAAGTCAATCACCCTATTATTAAAATAAAACTCTCTTAACTAGAGCCTAGCCTATCCTTTTTAAATCTTAAATTTTGTCTTATTGTGTTTAGAATATACCACAAAGAAATCAAAGGCCTTTATCATATTGGTCCCTTGGATAATCTTGTGAATTTCAATATCATCACCTGTTATCATTCCTTTTTCAAAAAGAATAAAATATCTCAAGCTATCCCTGTAAGATAACGTATGGGAATCATTCTAGTAACTTTCCTCTGATCAATATCTTTTCTTAGATGAGGAAACCAAAACTGTATATAGTTTCCAAGGGAGATCTAGTTACATTTTTTTTCACTTGTAATGAATGTCTATAAAAATATATACTAAAATTGTAAAAGTTTTACTACTAGTCACACAGCACCTATCTGACATATTATATGCTTGAGTGACTTATCCAGCATTCTGCCAAGATCTTTTTTCTTTAGTCACACTTATAAATGGGTTCCTGTCTATATTAAATATGTAATCAAAATTATGATAACCCAAATACATTACTTTGCACTTGGCATAACTAAAGATCCCCTGATGGGACAATAATATGATTTTAGACTTACAATACTAAAATCCATGGTTTAATTCCCCATAGTGATACAGAAGATAGCCCAGTTTTGTTTTGCTCTAAAAATAAAAGAACTAGTGTTTGTCTATCCTTACAGTTGATCCAAGTAATTCTGCAACTCCTCAACATCCTAGACACAGTTAGAAATACCCAAGAGTTTAATGTCATCAGAAACTAGTAATTTATTACATCCTTGTCAATATTTTTAATGTGAACAAGTACAGACAAAACATCCAATAATGAAGTCTAGTTACACAGTTGAATATACGTTAATACATAAGTTGAATACGTTATATTAAAATGATTGTGGATCCTCATCACATCATTAGAGTACATGTCATCATGTCTGGGTCATGATTCTTCTGACAATTGTGCATATTAATAATAGGCCAACAGTCTAGTTAACATTGGAAAAATCTGTGTTGTAAATTTGTAATTTCCAAAGCATGCCACTCCTCCTGGATTGTTTTCCACAATCTGTCGAGTGTAGGAGGACGATGGTTTCTCATTACCAATTTCAACAATTTAGCCACTTAGAAATCCATAAGTGATGTGCCTAGCAACTTGACTGGTATGTCTTCTTGTGGAATAGCATGAAGATCCATTTCATTTTCAAGCTACTTTAGGAATGTGACGGTTGAAAGCCTTATCTTGTTCAACCCATACACTGTTAATTCGTTTCCAGACGAAGATCCTTTTTAATAATGTTGCATACTGTTATCTGAACGTGGACAGCTTTTCTCTCTGTATGTATGTGCATTCTCACCTGTTACAAAACTCTCCGCTTTTCTTACAAACCTAGGGTACGATGTGACACAGGTCTCTTTCAGGATGGCCCTAGTGTTACAAGTTGATCCACATTCTTTTATTTGGCAACGCTATTTAAATACAAGTGAAATTTCCGTCTCAGAAATTTCAAATCCTCGATCTCAACTCATCTTTATGATCTGAATTTTTGAACATTTTGCGTTGAAAATGGTTGTTACATACTCTTTCCAATAGTGATCAGTTGTTGTTGTTGACATTATAGAAAACACTAAAAGTCAACATGCGTATTGAAAGTTATATTAATGTAATATTCTTAACCCTCTATATTTTTAAGTTTTCAAACACAAAGTGACTATAACGAGGATAAGATTGATTTATTCCCCCCTCCACAAAAAAAAAGTACCACAAACTTCCTTTTTTTGTGTGTGTACATCCTACTTAGTAACAGAAATGGAGAATTTCAATGTGCGATTTACCATAATAAAACTTTCACAGGCTTATGTTTTAATTTTGAAAGCTTCCTTCCGAATGTTTTTAAAGAAAATTTAGTTAACTGGTTCGCTGTGCTTATAAGACAGCTAGCTCATACAAAGCTATGC
Organism: Limulus polyphemus; assembly: GCF_000517525.1. Taxonomy (NCBI): domain Eukaryota; kingdom Metazoa; phylum Arthropoda; class Merostomata; order Xiphosura; family Limulidae; genus Limulus; species Limulus polyphemus. The sequence goes on along the minus strand of NW_013666338.1, from coordinate 390,885 downwards.
ATGAATAATTCATTAACATCAAGGATTATTTATGCAAAAATATGTTGATATGTTCTGTGATGATTGACGGATATTTCTTACTTATTTAAATAAGCGAAGTTTCCATAAATTAAATCAAACTAATGTGTTTAAATATACCCTCTAGTTATTAGTTAACCATTTGTGAGTAAATATTTGTCAGTTATTAAGAATCAGTTCAAACAGGTTATCCAAAGGTATGCCCATGTATACAATTAAAATGTATGTTTAAATTTTCAACTGTCTTCTACTTTCTCTCTTTAAATCTAAAGACTGCATTCCAACATTATAGTCATTTTAAGAAGTATCTAAATTAGTTGTCTTTGCGGTCACAAAGGCCATATTGGTTGTACAAAAAGGAAACTATTAGCACGATTAAAAGAACACGCCAACTTCATATCACCCACTAAATATATTAAAACAAACCCTAAGAGAATATGACGTTGTCGTTCATCCTAATTTGTTTAGTATCCTTACTAAGGCCAATGGTGAGCGTATCCTCCGTATAAATGTGTTTTAATTCACAATTTGAGGCCTCAAACTAATGTAGTTAGTTTCGCTAAAAAGCTAACACAGCGGCTTTAAGATGTAGTATTTAATCGTACCCAAATTAAAGATCAATTGAAATAGGAATAAAAAGAAGACCTGTGATTCTTGTGGATCTTTACAACGACAGGCCCCACAGTTTCCTCTAATACACCCCCCCCCCCTCAACAAAACAAAAACTTGTCTTACAATGCTTCGAAAGTGCCCTTTTTTGTTTTGATGTCCTTTGCACATTACCATTTAAATGACTATTAGTAGAGAGAGAAGAAACGTACACTACTTTAGTCAACTTCCGTTGAATGGTTCACGTTGTTTCATAAACTGAAACTAATATATTGTTACGACAACGAAATTCACGTGACGCTGATAACACGTAATGAGTATCTAGAACGTTCGTGAAGACTCGAGTGTTTGCCAGGCGCCCTCTATTTCGTATATATAAGACCGGCGAGAAGTGACGGTATAGCTAGATAATTGCAGACGGGCAGAGATAGAGACGGGCAATTGAGTCAAGCGCGGTAGTGACAGTAACTAAAGTGCGTGAATCGTTCGTTGTGAATTATAGTGTGTGTTGAAGTTAAAGTGACTGTGGAAATTAAGTGTATTGCAAAGTTGAACTGAGAAACAATAAACTAGTTTTATTTAAGAAAAGACTTGTATCGCTGAAGTTTCTCGGAAAAAAAAATTCTACGAAAAATTAACAAACGAACATAGACGTAACAAATTGGTGACAGACAGTGAGACGGAAAATAAAAAGAAAAGAAGATGGAAACGAGAGGTGGTAAATCAAACTACAGCTTAGCAAATATGATGGCAGCAATACAAGAACAGC